>NC_036851.1:13574031-13661710 GCF_002910315.2 Salvelinus sp. IW2-2015 | reverse complement strand
CTTGTACATCTTAAGATTCATCATCATTCAGCGGCGGGAGATGAAAAAAAAATTCACGCCAGATGGCCAGTCATTGTTTGAGAAAACTCGTCATCATGCAAGCGGTCAGACAAGTTGAAAATTATGGTCAGTTACAAAAAAACTTTAAGCTCGTCTTTCTCAATTTGTTTGTTTAAACGTGTCATTACTTTGCCCCTTGATAAACCAGCGCACTTCTGTATGTTGTAAAAGCGTTACATGGTCGCTGCCCATATCATTGCATAGTGCAGAAAATACAGGAGAGTTCAGGGGCCTTGCTTTAACAAAGTTAACCATTTTCACTGTAGAGTCCAAAACATCTTTCAAGCTGTCCGGCATTCCTTTGGCAGCAAGAGCCTCTCGGTGGATGCTGCAGTGTACCCAAGTGGCGTCGGGAGCAACTGCTTGCACGCACTCCACTATGCCTACTCCACTATGTCTCCCTGTCATGGCTTTTGCGCCATGTCACAAAGCTGTCCAGTACTTTAAAAATATCCTCTCCTGTTGTCCTGGTTTCCAATGGTTTGCAGAAGAGGATGTCTTCCTTAATTGTGTCGCGGTTGTGTGGCCAGACGGACCAAGGCGCAGCGTGATTAAAGTTCCACCTATTTAATTTACGCGAAACTTCCAAACAAAAAGAACCAAACAACGAACCGTGACATCAGAGGTGCCACATGCACTAACTGAAAACAATATCCCACAAAACACAGGTGGGTAAAAGGCTACCTAAATATGATCCCCAATTAGAGGCAACGATTACCAGCTGCCTCTAATTGGGAACCATACCAAGCACACCAACATAGAAATAAATATACTAGATCACCCCCTAGTCACGCCCTGACCTATTACACCATAGAGAACCAAGGGCTCTCTATGGTCAGGGCGTGACAGTACCCTCCCCAAAGGTGTGGGCTCTGGCCGCAAAACCTGAATCAAAATGGGGAGGGTAGGGGGGTGATAAGTGTCGGTAGCGGCTCCGGGGCAGGTCGTAGCCTCCGTCCCAGAACCCGGATCCGGCCATGGCACCGGGCTGAACGCCGTGCCTGGACTGGGCACCGGCGCAGAGGAAGGCTCCGGCCATGGAGCTGGGTTGGCCGCCGTGCYTGGACTGGGCACCGGCAGAGAGGAAGGCTCTTGTCCTGAAGCTGGACTGGACACCGTGCTTGGACTGGGCACTGGCGCAGAGGAAGGCTCCGGCCATGGAGCAGGACTGGACGCCGTGCCTGGACTGGGCATCGGCGTAGAGGAAGGCTCCGGCCTTGGAGCTGGACTGGACGCTGTGCCTGGACTGGGCACCGGCTCAGAAGAAGGCTCCGGCCATGGAGCAGGACTGGACACTGTGCCTGGACTGGGCATCGGCGCAGAGGATTCCGGACTGTGGACCGTCGCAGGAGGTTCCGGACTGTAGACCGTCGCAGAGGTTCCGGATTGTAGAATGTCCCAGGAGGTTCCGAACTGTGGACCGTCGCAGGAGGTTCCTGGACTGTTGAACCGTCGCCGGAAGCTCTGGACTGGGAACCGTCGCCGGAAGCTCTGGACTGGGAACTGTCGCCGGAAGCTCTGGACTGGGAACCGTCGCCGAAGCTCTGTGACTGGGAACGACTGGGAACCGTTTTTTGAATGTCTCCTGTTCTGACAAAAAGCGCTGTAGCGCTCTGCCACTTTCCACCGCAGATGCTGTAGATTGACACTTAGCCCATGCAACAAAACGGATATCTCTAGCTTAAACTGACACATTTTGATGGGGATTTTTAAAATGTTTAATTAGACTGAATTATGTTAATAAAAAATGCATTCCTGTAGCTCAAAAAAAATGTGTTCAATAGTGGGGAGGCTGCAGTAGCCTAGCGGTTAAGAGCGTTTGGGGCCAGTCATCTGTTCGATTGTGCTCACAGTAAGGCCACTTATACCCTGAAATTGCTCTCAGAAGTCCGCTCTGTGATAAGAGTCTGCTGAAATTCTAATAATGTAAATGAATGCAAGATTGAGGTGTGGTGGTTCAAAACAACGCCCCCTGTCCAGTCATCTAGTGTATGATAAATGATTTCCCCTAACATTATGCGATATTGACTTGAATTTGTAATCCATTCTATTTATATGGCCAGCACATGCGCTGAGGAGAGGAGGAAAATTGGGTCTTAACTTCACGTAGGAGTAGGGGGCAGCATTAGTAATTTGGATGAAAAGCGTGCCCAAATTAAACTGCCTGCTACTCAGCCATGAAAAGCTAGAATATGCAGTATAATTGGTATAGATTTGGGATAGAAAACACTCAAAAACCTTGAGAAAAACCAACCAGGAAGTGGGAAATCTGACGGTTTGTAGTTTTTCACTCTTTGCCCTATCGAATACACAGTTGTCCTATGGGGCTATATTGCACTTTTTCTAAGGCTTCCACTAAATGTCAACAGTTTAGAACCTTGTTTGATGGTTTCTACTGCTGAGTGCGGGCAGAATGAGAGGGGAAGAAGTGTTAGAAGAGGGTCTGACAGAGGAGCCACCGAGCTGGCCACGCGCGTTAAGTGATAGTTAGCTTGTCGTCTTCCATGTGCATTTCTACATACAAATAAAATTCTCCGGTTGGAACATTATTGAAGATTTATGTTAAAAACATCCTAAAGATTGATTCTATACATCGTTTGACATGTTTCTACGGACTGTAACGGAACTTTTTGACTTTTCGTCTGCACCTAGTGATCGCGCMTCATGAATTTTGATTACTGGGCTAAACGCGCGAACAAAAAGGAGGTATTTGGACATAAATGATGGACATTATCGAACAAAACAAACATTTATTGTGGAACTGGGAATCCTGGGAGTGCATTCTGATGAAGATCATCAAAGGTAAGTGAATATTTATTATGCTATTTCTGACTTCTGTTGACTACACAACATGGCGGATATCTTTTTGGGTTGTGTTGGTCTCTGAGCGCTGTACTCAGATTATTGCATGGTGTGCTTTTTCCGTAAAKTTTTTTTTAAATCTGACACAGCGGTTGCATTAAAGAGAAGTGGATCTAAAATTCCATGCATAACAGTTGTATCTTTTAGCAATGTTTATTATGAGTATTTCTGTAAATTGATGTGGCTCTCTGCAAAATCACCGCATGTTTTGGAACAACTGAACATAACGCGCCAATGTAAACTCAGATTTTTGGATATAAATCTGAACTTTACCAATCAAAACATACACGTATTGTGTAACATGAAGTCCTATGAGTGTCATCTGATGAAGATCATCAAAGGTTAGTGATTAATTCTATCTCTATTTCTGCTTTTTGTGACTCCTCTCTTTGGCTGGAAAAATGGTTGTGTTTTTCTGTTTTTCTGGCTCTGACCTAACATAATCGTTTGGTGTGCTTTCGTCGTAAAGCCTTTTTGAAATCGGACACTGTGGCTGGATTTACAACAAGTGTATCTTTAAAATGGTGTAAAATACTTGTAAGTTTGAGGCATTTTAATTATGGGATTTCTGTTGTTTTGAATTTCAGTTTCACTGGCTGTTGACGAGGTAGGACGCTATCGTCCCACATACCCTAGTGAGGTTAAAAATATATATATTTGAACGGTTATTACGGTGACCACAATGATGTGGCTGGCAAATTACCTTCATCCAAAATGTCATAGCCGTCACAGCCCTAGTTGAAGTGGGGACTAATTATTTAATATATTAATAATATATGTGTGTGTGTTCTGGTGAGAACGACATAATATCAGCATTTAAATTTTTTAATGAGAAACTAATTGTATTAAAGTTTTAGTACGGTACATACAGTATTTACTTAAATGTTATTATCATATTCACCCAAAACATAATTTCTAAAGAATGCATTTGCAACACTTTCAGAAATGTTTCAATTAAATGTGCTATACAATATTCATGCACTACTTTAAATGTTAAAAAATGTGTATGATACAACAAAAAAATACCTCATGCATATTAACAGCTTTACAATCCAAAATGTAACCATAATCAATTCTAAATCTAATTTTAAATTGTCACATGCTTGGTAAACAACAGGTGTAGACTAACAGTGAAATGCTTACGGGGCCTTCTCAACAATGCAGAATACAATAAAAAAATAAAATTATACTAATAGAACAAAACAATTTGTATAAGAATGTCGGGGACAAAAATCTMATTACATTTTATTTGTCRCATGCGCCGAATACAACAGGTGTAGACTTTACCTTGAAATTCTTACTTACAAGCCCTTAACCAACAATGCAATTAAGAAAAATAATAGTTAAAATATTTACTTGAAGTACATTTTTTAAAGAGTAACAACAAAATAACAGTACAGTACAGAGTCAATATGTGGGGGTACAGGTTAGTTGAGGTAATATGTACATTGTGAGGTAAAGCTGGGGGGGGGTGTGAGGGGAGGGGGGTGGGGGGGGGCTGGGCGTGCGGGCCGAGGGGGGGTCAATGCACTAGGTGGCAAACCATAGATTAGCTGTTCACTGTCTTATGGCTTGAGTGGATAAAGCTAACTCCATGCCTAACCCCCCCTCCCCCTTTACAAATAGTATAATGCAACAACTTGCACTGTGGTTGTTCCCTGGAATCTACGGGTGAATGCACCACATCTTTGTAAAGCTCGCTCTACGATAAGTAGCGTTCTCTAAATGACTAAATTAAATGTAATGTAAATGAGTAGAAGACTGTTAACTCTTTTCTCAATGATTAGGGGTGTGCTGTTCTTCACACGTTACCAATTTATCGTTCCCAAATTAACATAGCCTCGTACTACAAGTTCTTGCTCGTACAATATTGATACTTTATATGATACTAAGATTGGCATAGAAAACACATGCTCTATTTCTAAACAGTTTGGAAATTATGTCTGTGGGAAACAGAATGCAGCGAAATTCATGACAGGAATGCGAAGGTCTAAACGAGGATCTGTTCTCAGATAGTTTAAAGCTCTGTATGTATGCGACCTAATGGGTCGATCATGAAGACTGCAACCGCTTCCCTGAGTCATAACTCCATTGGAATTGGAATGGAGTTTCGTAACGTAATTCAGACCCTTAATAAAAAGAGCCAGATGGCATGGGGTGAAGTTCTCAGACGCAATGGAGGACCTCAGGATGGCATGCTCAAAGCTTCTCGTTAGTAGCGCCTAAGATATATCCGTCTGTGATTTAATTCGAATATAGGTGTTAGAACATTTCATAACGAAGTTTATTTTAAACCGAGTTATATTCAGTTTTATGCGAGTATAGTTTGCTATGTTTTCGGATTTTCCTTAGTATTGCGTTTGAGGATTTGGGCTATGTCTGCGCCACCCAGTAGCTTTGTCTAGGCGCTAGTTTCCAAAGTTGAGACGAGCTTTACAAGATGCACAGTCCCGCTGAGACAATCGATTCTTCTTAGAAACGGAGCACTTGCCCAAGATTCTGTAGGTAAGCTCGGTCCAAAAAGTAAGAGCTATTTATGATTGTTCATCCGTTATTTATGTGGAAAATGTAATGGATTTGTCCGTCCATTAATTGTCCGGCACTATCTGGCTGTAACGCACACTGTATGTCTATAACGTTAATTTAAAAATCTAACTCACGCGGTTGCATTAATAACTAATGCACTTTATTTGCTGTCCAACCTGTATTTTTTAGTCAAGTTTACGATTATTTATCGATTAGATTAGGTGCCTCTCCAAGATGGCGCCGGCCAAGAATGCATGAACTGTTGCTTCTGATCACATTGTATAACCATGATTTGTGCTGCTAAATATGCCATTTTGAACAAACCTATATGCATGTGTGTAATATGATGTTACAGGACTGTCATCATGATGAAGTATATCAAGTTAGTCACATTAATATATCTTTTGCTAGGAACGATTCTAACATCCGGCTGCTGGTAAATGCGGTTGTGTTTTCTGGCTATTGTGGTAAGCTAATATAATGCTAGAATTGTGTGTTTTCGCTGTAAACACTTAAAAAAATCTGACATATGGCTGGAACAAGATGTTGGGCTTTCATTTGCTGTACACTGTGTATTTTTCAGGAAATGTTTTATGATGAGATATTAGGTATTTTGACGTTGGTCTCTGTAATTATTTGCCTGCATCGACGCTATTTTCAGATTGCAGCTGCAATGTAGAACTGTGATTTTATACCTGAAATATGCAAATTTTTCTAACAAAACATATGCTATACAATAAATATGTTATCAGACTGTCATTTGATGAAGTTGTTTCTTGTTGAGTGGCTTTTATAATTAATATGTGTGGTCGAAATTTGTTGATTGCTACCTATGCAGGAAAAAAAGTTGTGTCTTTTGCTATCGTGGTTAGCTAATAGATTTACATATTGTGTCTTCCCTGTAAAACATTTTAAAAATCAGAAATGATGGCTGGATTCACAAGATCTGTATCTGTCTTGGACTTGTGATTTAATGATATTTAGATGCTAGTATTTACTTGTGGCGCTATGCTAGGCTATGCTAGTCAGCTTTTTTTACTGATGGGGGTGCTCCCGGATCCGGGATGCGTAGCAAGTAGAAGTTAAGAAGCCTTTTGGACCTAAACTTTGCGCTCCGGTACCGCTTGCCATCCGGTAGCAGAGAAAACAGTCTATGACTAGGGTGGCTGGAGTCTTTGACAATTTTTAGGGCGTTCCTCTTACACCGTCTGGTATAGAGGTCTTGGATGGCAGGACACTTGGCCCCAGTGATATACTAGGCCGTACGCACTACACTCTGTAGCGCCTTGCTGTCGGAGTCCGAGCAGTTTCCATACCAGGCGGTGATGCAACCAGTCAGGATGCTCTCGATGGTGCAGATGTAGAACTTTAAGGATCTGAGCCCATGCAAAATCTTTCCAGTCTCCTGAGAGGGAATGGGCGTTGTCGTGCCCTCTTCACGACTGTCTTAGTTTGTTTGGACCATGATCGTTTGTTGATGATATGGACACCAAAGAACTTGAAGCTCTCAACCTGCTCGGCCTTCCTTTTCCTGTAGTCCACACTCATCTCCTTTGTCTTGATCACGTTGAGGGAGATGTTGTCCTGGCACCACACTGTCAGGTCTCTGACATCCTCCCTATAGGCTGTCTCATCGTTGTTGGTGATCAGGTCTACCACCTTTGTGTCGTCGGCAAACTTAATGATGGTGTTGGAGTCGTGCTTGGCCATGCAGTCATGAGTGAACAGGGAGTGCAGGAGGGGACTAAGCATGTACCCCTGAGGGGCCCCCGTGTTGAGGATCAGCGTGGCAGATGTGTTGTTGCCTACCCTTACCATCTGGTTTTGATGGGTGTGTTTTACCTGGATTGACTTCTGTTCAATGGTGGGGGAGGTGGCAGGTAGCCTAGCGGTTAAGAGCATTGGGCCAGTCAGTAACGTTTCCCTGCATTAAAGTCCCCAGCAACTAGGAGCGACACCTCTGGATGAGCATTTTCTTGTTTGCTTATGGCCTTATACAGCTCGTTGAGTGCGGCCTTAGTGCCAGCATCAGTTTGTGGTGGTAAAAACATTGAAGAAAACTCTTGGTAAATGTTACAGGAGCAATGTCTTCAACTTCAACTCTGATGTTAACATTGGTGAGACTTGATTGTGTGTGTGCCAAAAAGAAAACACTAGCAACAGCTACAAATACTAACATATTTACAGTGCCTTCAGAAAGCTCCTTTCATCTTTGCCTCGATCCTGACTAGTCTCCCAGTCCCTGCCACTGAAAAACACCCCCACAGCATGATGCTGCCACCACCATGCTTCACCGTAGGGATGGTGCCAGGTTTCCTCCAGCAATGAAGTTTGGCATTCAGGCTAAAGTGTTCAATCTTGGTTTCATCAGACCAGAGAATCTTGTTCCTCATGGTCTGAGAGTCCTTTAGGTGTCTTTTGGCAAACTCCAAGCGGGCTGTCATGTGCCTTTTACTGAGGAGTGGCTTCCGTCTGGCCACTCTACCATAAAGGCCTGATTGGTGAAGTGCTGCAGAGATGGTTGTCCTTCTGGAATGTTATCCCATCTCCACAGAGGCACTAGAGCTCTGTCAGAGTGACCATCGGGTTCTCGTCACCTCCTTGACCAAGGCCCATCTCCCCCAATTGCTCAGTTTGGCTGGACGGTTGTCTTGTTTGTTCAAAACTTCTTCCATATAAGAATGATGGAGGCCTCTGTGTTCTTGGGGACCTTCAATGCTGCAGACATTTTTTGGTACCCTTCCCTAGATCTGTGCCTCGAACCAATCCTGTCACTCTATCCTGCGCTCTAAGGACAATTCCTTTGACCTCATGGCTTGGTTTTTGCTCTGACATAAACTGTCAACTGTGGGACCTTTCCAAATCATGTCCAATCAACTGAATTTACCACAGGTGGACTCCAATCAAGTTGTAGAAACATTTCAAGGATGATCAATGGAAACAGGATGCACCTGAGCTTAATTTCGAGTCTCATAGCAACGGGTCTGAATACTTGGGGTATTATGTGTAGATTGCTGAGGATTTTTATTTATTTAATCAATTTTAGAATAAGGCTCTAATGTAACAAAATGTGGAAAAAGTCAAGGGGTCTGAATTCTTTCTGAAGGCATTGTATAGGACAATTATTTTGTGTGTCTCTCTCTGTGTGACTCTCTCTCTCTGTGTGTTTGTCTCTCTCTCTGTGTGTTTGTCTCTCTCTCTGCGTTTGTCTCTCTCTGTGTGTTTGTGACTCTCTCTGTGTGTTTGTGACTCTCTCTGTGTGTTTGTGACTCTCTCTGTGTGTTTGTGACTCTCTCTGTGTGTTTGTGACTCTCTCTCTGTGTGTGTGACTCTCTCTGTGTGTGTGACTCTCTCTCTGCTTGTGTGACTCTCTCTCTGTGTGTGACTCTCTCAATTCAATTCATTTTCAATGTAAGGGGCTTTATTGGCATGGGAAACATATGTTTACATTGCCAAAGCAAGTGAAATAGATAATAAACAAAAGTGAAATAAACAATGCAAAATTAACAGCAAACATTACACTCACAGAAGTTCCAAAAGAATAAAGACATTTCAAATGCCATATGTCTATATACAGTGTTGTAATGATATGTAATAGTTAAAGTACAAAAATAAAAATAAATAAACATAATTATAGATTGCTATTTTCTTGTCACAACAGGTCACAAATCTTGCTGCTGTGATGGCACACTGTGGTATTTCAGCCAATAGATACGGGAGTTGATCAAAATTTGATTTGTTTTTGAATTATTTGTGCATCTGTGTAATCTGAAGGAAATATGTATCTCTAATATGGTCTTACATTTGGCAGGAGGTTAGGAAGTGCAGCTCAGTTTCCACCTCATTTTGTGGGCAGTGTGCACATAGCCAGTCTTCTCTTGAGAGCCAGGTCTGCCTTTGCCTGCTATTTTTTTTGTAAATTCTTTTCAATGTGTCAAGTAATTACCTTTTTGTTTTATAATGATTTGGTTGGGTCTAATTGTGTTGCTGTCCTGGGGCTCTGTCGGGTCTGTTTGTGTTTGTGAACAGAGCCCCAGGACCATCTTGCTTAGGGGGCTCTTCTCCAGGCTAATTTATCTGTAGGTGATGGCTTTGTTATGGAAGGTTTTGGAATCGCTTCCTTTTAGATGGTGCAGCAGTGGGTTGTCTGTTTTGATTGTCTTGTCCTGTCCCTTGTATATATTGTTTCTCTTCGTATATATATTTATTATTTTTTTATCTCATTTTCCATCTACGGACTGAACATACTCTCCTGCAACCCGCCTCACCAAATGTGGTATGGAACTGCTATTTTTACACTTTCGAACCGGAACCCCCTTCAGAAGCTAGCCAGCTACTAGCTAGCAGTCACTAGTACTAGCGGTCATCACCGCTAACTCGGACTGCCAGCCTCAGCCCGGGCAACTCCTGCCAGCCTGCCAGCCTGCACAGCGCGATATCTACCCAGAGCATATCGGACTGCTTTTCTCTACCACATCTCCACATCTCCGGATTCCTACAGCAAGTTCTGAACCTTTACTCCAGATCATCGCAGATAGCTAGCTGATATCCGAAAGGCTACTCCTGTCTAACGTCTCTGTCCCGAAGCAAGCACCAGCTAGCCGAATGAGATCCATCAAGCAATCCCTGGGCTTCAATTACCTCTTTTGCCAATTGGCCAGGACCCTTTGCTGCCGACACGGAGCCCCGCCAATCCATCACGACTGGTCTGCCGACGTAACCGTCCGAAGGGGTTTCAACAGGCTCTCCTGTTGCCCTTCTGCTAGCCCGCTAGCTGTCTGAATCGCTGTGCCTCCAGCTCGCCTAGCTACTCACTGGACCCTATGATCACTCGGCTACACATGCCTCTCCCTAATGTCAATATGCCTTGTCTATTGCTGTTTTGTTTAGTAATTTCTGTCTTATTTCACTGTAGAGCCTCCAGCCCTGTTCAATATACCTTAGCTAGCCCTTATGTTCCACCCCCCACACATGCGGTGACCGCACCTGGCTTAAATGGTGCCTCTAGAGACAAAACTTCTCTCATCATCACTCAATGCCTAGGCTTACCTCCACTATACCCACAACCTACCATACCCTTGTCTGTACATTATCCCTTGAATCTATTCTACCACGCCCAGAAATCTGCTCCTTTTATTCTCTGTTCCCAACTCATTAGACGACCAGTTCATATCTTTAGGCGTACACTTACCCTACTACTCCTCTGTTCCCTTGGTGATGTAGAGGTTAACCCAGGCCCTGCAGCCCCCAGCATCACTCCCATTCCCCAGGCGCTCTCATTTGTTGACTTCTGTAACCGTGAAAGAATTGGTTTCATGCATGTTAACATTAGAAGCCTCCTCCCTAAGTTTGTTTTATTCACTGCATTAGCACACTCCGCCAACCCAGATGTCCTAGCCGTGTCTGAATCCTGGCTTAGGAAGGCCACCAAAAATCATGACATTTTCATCCCTAATTATAACATTTTCTGACAAGATAGAACTGCCAAAGGGGGCGGAGTTGCAATCTACTGCAGAGGTAGCCTGCAGAGTTCTGTCATACTATCCAGGTATGTGCCCAAACAATTCGAGCTTCTACTTTTAAAAATCCACCTTTCCAGAAACAAGTCTCTCACCGTTGCCGGTTGTTATAGACCCCCCTCGGCTCTGTTAGGATTTGTGTTTATTGCACTATAACCCAATGCTATATCACATGTGATTGAATATTAGCAACTGTTGGCCTGGGCGCCTGGGTGTCTGTGTGTGTGTGCTGGAAGTAACAGTTAGCCCCAGATAAGTGTGCTGGGAAGCTGTGGTTAGCCTTGAGCGAGAACAGTGTGCTCTGTATGCAGGTGCAAATAGCTCAGACAATGTTACAGAGCTATCTGACCTCAGTCTCTGGGGTGAGGGAGCGTAATCTACACAGCAACAGCGCCGGGACACCAAAGAGCGCAAAGAGGCTAGGACTAGCCTGAGCGTCGGCGATAGGCTGAGTAGAGTTTAAACCACGCTCAGCCTCTACTGTGATAGGCCAACAGACGGGTTGGAACTAGTCTGTCACAGTATAAGAACAGCTGTTTACTTACATCCTGCCAGTTCCCTGTTCTACCCTGCGGGGTGGTACAGTGAACCCGTATATACGAAAATTGCATTTACCATTTATCGCTTGAGTTTAATAAAAATACTTAAAGTATATTCGGTGACTCTGAATCACATTTTGTCCTGATACCAGATTTGAATTGACGCAAATCCCTTATAGCCCCCAGTTGTGCCCTGGACACCATATGTGAACTGATCGCCCATCATCTATCTTCAGAGTTTGTACTGTTAGGTGACATAAACTAGGACATGCTCAACACCCCAGCCGTCCTACAATCTAAGCTAGATGCCCTCATTCTCACACAAATTATCAAGGAACCTACCAGGTACAACCCTAAATCCGTAACCATGGGCACCCTCTTAGATATCATCCTGACCAACCTGGCCTCTAAATACACCTCTGCTGTCTTCAACCAGGATTTCAGCGATCACTGCCTCATTGCCTGCATGCGTACTGGGTCCGCGGTCAAACGACCACCCCTCATCACTGTCAAACGCTCCCTAAAACACTTCAGCGAGCAGGCCTTTCTAATTGATCTGGCCCGGGTATCCTGGAAGGATATTGACCTCATCCCGTCAGTAAAGGATGCCTGGTTGCCCTTCAAAAGTGCTTCCCTTTCCATCTTAAATAAGCATGCCCCATTCAAAAAATGTACAACTAAGAACAGATATAGCCCTTGCTTCACCCCAGACTTGACTGCCCTTGACCAGCACAAAAACATCCTGTGGCGTACTGCATTAGCATCGAATAGCCACAACAATATGCACATTTTCAGGGAAGTCAGGAACCAATATACTCAGTCAGTTAGGAAAGCTAAGACTAGCTTTTTCAAACAGAAATGTGCTTCCTGTAGCAGTAATTCCAAAAAGTTTTGGGACACTGTAAAGTCCATGGAGAATAAGAGCACCTCCTCCCAGCTGCCCACTGCATCTGGGAGTAGGAACGAGAGAGACCACCGTACCGGGGAATTAGAGAGGGGTCTATGGGCCAGAGTATTGACGCAGGGGGATAAAGTGCTTGATAATAATAAGTGGCTTTTCCGGAGCGATAGCGGCTTGGTTGTATAGCAGCAAGCTTTCACCTGGCTACCCCTACCCCGGGCCAACATCTCAGCACCCCCTGCAGCAACTTGCCCAACCCTCCACCCCCAACGCCGTTTCTCCTTCACCCAAATCCAGAAAGCTGATGTTCTGAAAGAACTGCAAAATCTGGATCCCTACAAATCAGCTGGGCTAGACAATCTGGACCCTCTCTTTCTAAAATGATCCGCCGAAATTGTTGCAACCCCTATTACTAGCCTATTCAACCTCTCTTTCGTATCGTGTGATATCCCCAAAGATTGGAAAGTTGTCTCCCCCTCTTCAAAGGGGGAGACACTCTAGAACCAAACTGTTATAGCTATACCTGCCTTTCTAATCTTCGAGAGCCAAGTTAATAAAAATATTACCAATCATTTAGAATCTCACCGTAACTAATCCACTATGCAATCTGGTTTCCGAGCTGGTCATGGGTAAACCTCAGACACGCTCAAGGTCCTAAACGATATCATAACCGCCATCGATAAAAAAAGACTGTGCAGCCATCTTCATCGACCTGGCCAAGGCTTTCGACTCATTCTTATCGGCACACTCAATAGCCTTGGCTTCGCAAATGACTGCCTCGTCTGGTTCACCAACTAATTCTCAGATAGAGTTCAGTGTGTCAAATCGGAGGGCCTGTTGTCCGGACCTCTGGCAGTCTCTATGGGGGTGCCACAGGGTTAAATTCTTGGGCCGATTCTTTTCTCTGAATATATCAATGATGTTGCTCTTGCTGCTGGTGATTCTCTGATCCACCTCTACACAGACGACACCATTCTGTATACATCTGGCCCTTCTTTGGACACTGTGCTAACAAATCTCCAAACAAGCGTCAACGCCATACAACACTCCTTCCGTGGCCTCCAACTGCTTTTAAATGCTAGTAAAACTAAGTGCATGCTCTTCAACCGATTGCTGCCCACACCCTACGCCCAACTTGCATCACTACTCTGGACGGTTCTGACCTAGARTATGTGGACAACTACAAATACCTAGGTGTCTGATTAGACTCTAAACTCTCCTTCCAGACTCACATTAAGCATCTCCAATCCAAAATAAAATCTAGAATTGGCTACCTATTTCGCAACAAAGCCTCCTTCGCTCATGCTACCAAACATACCCTTGTAAAACTGACTATCCTACCGATCCTTGACTTTGGCGATGTCATTAACAAAATAGCCCACAACACTCTACTCAGCAAACTGGATGTAGTCTTTCACAGTGCCATTTGTTTTATCACCAAAGCCCCATATACTACCCACCACTGTGACCTGTATGTTCTCGTTGGCTGGCCCTCACTACATATCCGTCGCCAAACCCACTGGATCCAGGTCATCTATAAGTATTTTCTAGGTAAACCCCCGCCTTATCTCAGCTCACTGGTCACCATAGCAGCACCCACCCGTAGCACCCGCTCCAGCAGGTACAGTTGAAGTYGGAAGTTTACATACACCTGAGCCAAATACATTTAAAATCAGTTTTTCACAGTTCCTGGCATTTAATCCTAATACAAATACYCTGTCATAGATCAGTTAGGATCACCATTTTATTTTAAGAATGTGAAATAATAATAGTAGAGAGTGATTTATTTCAGCTTTTATTTCTTTCATCACATTCCCAGTGGGTCAGATGTTTACATATACTATTTGAGTGTATGGTAGCATTGCCTTTAAATTGTTTAACTTGGGTCAAACATTTCGGGAAGCCTTCCGCAAGCTTCCCACAATAAGTTGTGTGAATTTTGTCCCATTCCTCCTGACAGAGCTGGTGTAACTGAGTCAGGTTTGTAGGCCTCCTTGCTCGCACACGCCTTTTCAGTTCTGCCCACAAATGTTCTATAGGATTGAGGTCAGGGCTTTGTGATGGCCACTCCAATACCTTGACTTTGTTGTCCTTAAGCCGTTTTGCCACAACTTTGACAGTATGCTTGGGGTCATTGTCCATTTGGAAGACCCATTTGCGACCAAGCTTTAACTTCCTGACTGATGTCTTGAGATGTTGCTTCAATATATCCACATCATTTTCCTGCCTCGTGATGCCATCTATTTTGTGAAGTGCACCAGTCCCTTCTGTAGCAAAGCACCCCCACAACATGATGCTGCCACCCCCGTGCTTCACGGTTGGGATGCTGTTCTTCGGCTTGCAATGGTCATTATGGCCAAACAGTTCTATTTTTGTTTCATCAGACCAGAGGACATTACTCCTAAAAGTACGTTCTTTGCCTCATGTGCAGTTGCAAACCGTAGTCTGGCTGTTTTATGGCAGTTTTGGACCAGTGGCTTCTTCCTTGCTGAGCAGCCTTTCAGGTTATGTCGATATAGGACTCGTCTTTAGGAGATCCCTGGGCCTGGAAAAAGTGATCTCTCCCTCTAGAATGGAGAAGCTGTCTTCATTAAAGTATGGGGAATCTACTGGGGGGATATAGGTAGCACACAGGAGGACATTTTTCTCTGTTGAGATAATTTCCTTATTAATTTCTAGCCAGATGTAAAATGTTCCTGTTTTGACTAATTTAATAGTGTCTTAGGTCTGCTCAGGTCCTTCAGGAGGGGTCTCGCTGGTCTGGGCGGGGTGTCTCGCTGGTCTGGGCGGGGTGTCCTTTGCTCTGTTGCTTCTGTGTGAAGTGCTGGGGCTACGGTTGATCAAAAAGTGTATCCTCTTGAATGTATTTGTGCATCAGAGGCTAATGTCCTGAACGTCCTCTTTCAAAAGCATGATGTTCCCTGCGAGCTGAAAGATGAAAACAGTCATATCCAATGTACACCCTTGACTTTATATGCTAAGCTAATATTTTATCTTGGATAAAATATGGGCAAAACACACCAGGGGCATGCAGGTGGAGACGGCCAGGCAGAGGGGTGAAACCAACTAAAAGCGTGTGAAAATCACATCGGATCCTAGCTCAATAGCTACCAAGATTTTACGCGTTACTGCTACTAAAAATGAATGAACCCCCATCAGTTATGTTTAGTATTTACCTAGCCAATACCACCAGTAGAAAGCAAAGTTTGGTAGCAACTTGGGGAAGTAAATGCACTGTTGGGCATTGGGATAGATTAGCAGACAGGGTAAAGCCTCAACCCTTTTATACGTTTTTTCATTCAAATAAGCTTGAAAAAGAACGGCATACGGCATATGTTCTAATTTAACAGATCATCAAACCGACCAAAGCGTTCACCGACCCGCCCGGCTTCGGGCTGGATAATTATCATTCAATACAATGCCTTTTAAAGTAAATCGTATGCACGCCTGGCCATGGTGAGTTCAGCCCACAACAGATATGTAATCATACCACCACTATCGTACAAATGTAACTGCTACATACAAAAATATCAGGTCGTCAGAAAATTACAAAAACAAAAGACCATACTTACATTTATAAAACACTGCTTTAAAAGTTATGTGCGGAAGGAGTTCATAGACTTTCCCTAAGATATTCGCTTCACTAGCTAGAGATGCGTTTCCAATCCAGACTTGAAAAACGTCATCTCGATCTCAAATACTAAAGCTGACCCCATCAACCTCTTCCTCTGTAAAGGAAAAAAAGATCAACAAAGGACAAAAAAACKATACATTATAAATGGTACATGTTTCGGCTACCTCAGTCAGTCACTTCAAATTCTAGCATTAGTGCCAGAGGGTCGGTCGGTAGTGTAACAATAATTTGGTTCATTTGTTACAAAGCTGGGTGGATGGTCATTTATAGTCTCAAAGCTATACATAGTAATCAGTATTTTATACATTTGTTAATTTTMCTGATAATCAAACAAAACAAGATTTTATCCACATCCTCTGTCCCGTTGTCGCAACATGTTTTAGGTTTCTACCAAAGGCAGTGAAAACTTGTAAATTATCATAATTTGCAAACAGGATTCTGATTTGTGCCACTTAAGTCATGAAAGGTTATGTAACAATGTTTCCAAGAAACCTTCCATTGAAACCACAATCTAAATGAAATAAGTGATTTATATTTTCAACCAAGGAAGTGGACCTAATTTCTGCGCAAATACTGCATTTACAACGACCTCCTGTCCAGACCAGTGTCTTGTGCCGTGTCAGCCAGGCTACTTTTGACCAAAGAGTATCTATTATACTGACAAGMTAGTCCAGTGACCTTTCTAACAATGGAAATACATGTCCTCAAAGATGGAAGGTATGTGGGAGGAAGCGAGAACAGGTGGAACCATTCTAGCCATTGAGAGGGCAGATATGAATGTGAACAATAGGCACAACTCCGATATAAAGACATTTTTTTCAAAGTTGCGGAAATGCCACGTGCGTCCACTTATATCAGTGCATTCAWAACCTAACCATTACGAAACTCTTATTCAATAAAATAAGCCTCACGTAGCAAATTAGCTATTACATTTTTTGTTGACCAAATTCGAAACTCTCTCATTGACCTCCATACAAAAATTCCTCACTTCGTTGTCTAATTTTCATGGACAGATTTTGGACAGAGTAAACCCTCTCGCTTCACCTCTTCCTCTCGGTTTTGACCCACCACATCTTTTCACAGATACAAATATGCTATGTAGAACTGTTATGAATTTTATGAATAATGACTAAATGATGTATACATTTAACGTAGAACTATAACTAACAGAATTCTACCCTGTCACTGTATGATTGTATGAAATTTATTAGAATCATACATCTATAAATCTGATGTGTGTAGTTTTAGTCAGAATTAGAACAAGGACTTTTTGTTCCTTTTTAGTATGTAAGCAGGGTGCAAGTGTGAAACAAATGATAAGAGGAGCTATCGACAGACAAGCTGGACTACTGTGTTCCTTACAGGACATTCTGCCCCCACCCAGGGAGGGGAGAGACCTTGGGCTTGTAATAGATTGTATAACAGGTGGCAGACAATGTATGAGAAGGAGAAGACTTGTGAACTATATTGTCATTGTCTCGGAGAGGAGGAGGGACATTTATGACAAAATGTGAGGTATATAGACCAATGTACAGGAAATGATTAGCAGAGCTCTCGTAAATAAACATTCATGACTATTGTAGACTGGCCTCTGTCTGTTTTCATTTCTATCAGTATCCTACAAATCCTGATATAGTAGACTGAGTAGTTTAATTGAATTGGTTAATGAACATGAGAACAAAATTCTCATAACAAGAACAAACATGCATCTCTAATATGTTGAATTAGAAATCATGTCGGCTCTATATGAGGTATTTCTGTCTGCAACGTTGGAGCAGTGAGTCAGGCTTTCCCCAAAAATGTACTAAGAAAAAACATTAAATAATTTAGCTATAGTCTCTCTGTGTTCCATAATTTTCCTACAATTCACTGAATGTACAGTGCATTCGGGAAAGTATTCAGAGCCCTTTTTCCACATTTTGTTACACTACAACATTATTCTGAAATGTATTAAATAAATAAAAATCTTCATCAATCTACACACAATACCCCATAATGACAAAGCCAAAACAGGTTTCTAGAAATTCTTGCAAATGTGTAAAAACAAAAAAATGGAAATACCTTATTTACATAAGTATTCAGACCCTTCTCTATGCGACTCGAAATTGAGGTCAGGTGCATCCTGTTTCCATTGATAATCCTTGAGATGTTTCTACAACTTGATTGGAGTCCACCTGTGGTAAAATCAATTGACTGGACATGATTTGGAAAGGCACACCCCTGTCTATATAAGGTCCCACAGTTGACAGTGCATTTCAGAGCAAAAAACAAACCATGAGGTCAAGGAATTGTCCGTAGCGCTCCAAGACATGATTGTGTCGAGGCACAGATCTGGGGAAGGGTAGCAAAACATTTCTGCAGCATTGAAGGTCCCCAAGAACACAGTGTTCTCCATCATTCTTAAATGGAAGAAGTTTGGAACCACCAAGACTCTTCCTAGTGCTAGCCTGCCCGGCCAAACTGAGCAATTGGGGGAGAAGGGCCTTGGTCAGTGAGGTGACCAAGAACCTGATGGTCACTCTGACAGAGCTCCAGAGTTCCTCTGTGGAGATGGGAGAACCTTCCAGAAGCACAACATCTCTGCAGCACTCCACCAATCAGGCCTTTATGGTAGAGTGGCAAGACGGAAGCCACCCTACAGTAAAAAGCACATGACAGCCCGCTTGGAGTTTGCGAAAAGGCACCTAAATGACTCTCAGACCATGAGAAACAAAATTATCTGGTCTGATGAAACCAAGATTGAACTCTTTGCCCTGAACGCCAAGCGTCACGTCTGGAGGAAACCTCGGACCATCCCTACGGTGAAACATGGTGGTGGCAGCATCATGCTGTGGGAATGTTTTTCAGTGGCAGGTACTGGGAGATTAGTCAGGGTTGAGGGAAAGATGAACGGAGCAAAGTACAGATAGATCCTTAATGAAAACCTGCTMCAAAGCGCTCAGGACCTAAGACGGGTGTGACGGTTCACCTTCCAACAGGACTACGACCCTAAGCACACAGCCAAGACAACGCAGGAGTGGCTTTGGGACAAGTCTCTGAATGTCCTTGAGTGGCCCAGCCAGAGCCCGGACTTGAACCTGATCGAACATCTCTGGAGAGACCTGAAAATAGCTGTGCAGCGACGCTCCCCATCCAACCTGCCAGAGCTATAGAGCATATGCAATTATCACAAAACATACACTGGGTGTACAAAACATTACAAACACCTTCCTAATATTGAGTTGCATGCGCACCCCAGAATATCAGAATTGGGCTGCCTGTGTAAACACAGCCGTACTCAAAGTAGCCTACTCAAAATCAGGCCAGCTACAGAATTGGCAAGACTACTTTCAAGAATGTAGCCTCGAGCCATGTGTATGTCGTAAACAACAATTATGTGAGCAACAATAGTGGAATCGGTAGTTTGCCTTCAAAATAAAAGTCCTCCATTGAAACTGATGCGACATCATGCCACAATTGGACTAGATCATGCTTAACAAGGTTGGAATGACCCTATATTAAGTCAACAAAAGACAATTTTTAGTTAATTGGAACCCCAAATAAATTAGCGGTTGAAATCGCACTGTGGATGTATTAGACTTCAGAATTGCATTGGTGGCACACTTATATGCACTGCACAGCCTAACCTATGGATTGTGCACCCATGAAACGGGGTATCAGTCTACTCAGTGACACCCACAAAACACAACGCTAACACAAATATTAGCATCATAGCTCTTATTGCCGGGCTTTGATTGTGGATAGCCACCTACCCAGTTAGTCTATTATGTGTGTTGAACATTCGTAACGCACTGTACGGCCTAACCTATGGATTTTCTTAAACTCTTTTTGTTCTGTATGTGTCACTGAGTAGGCTGATACCTATGGATTGTGGAACCATAAAATGGGGTAAGGTTGTAGAGTGCAATATGAACGTTTAATTTGCATARTAGGCTAACTGGGAGGTGATTTGAAAATGTGTAACGTTCGCTAGCATCACAGCATATTGGATGGTTAGCTAGCTTATATTATAGGGCAAGAGCAATGCATTATTGTTCCAAAATAGTTTAGTTACACGTTCATGCTGGTCAAGGTAGCATAACATTAAAGTTAGCTAGCTAGTTGGGTGTAGGTGTAACTTAGGTGGAAGACCCTCTTTTCTTGTAGTTAGCTAGCTAGTTATGCAAGGCAGACACAGCAGTTGTTTTGGTTGCCTTTTGATGCATATCTCACTCCTTTCCTATCACAATGAATTGTGTTGCTGCTAGTTACATTTAAGTTGGTCATTCGTGTATTTATGTTAATTGTCAAGCTAAGATGTCCACGGAGAGTGCAGGTGAAATGTTTGTCGTGTTTTGTTATGTTTTCCCTTTCATTTTAGTCAATATGAATATCATTTTGAGATGGATTTGTGAGGTTGTTCTGTGTTCATCTGCAGATTTGTACCAGCAGGAACCTTGTTTTAGTGAAACCGCTCGGTGTAGCGCCTAAAATGGTTTGCCTCTTTCGTGTTCACCACCACTCAATTATGTATATAAACCCTGGATTGCTGATGCCATGTATTGGACAATGAGAGGCTTTGAAGCCACCGATTAGCCATATTGGCACTCCCCAGAAGGAGCAGTCCAATTCATTCCTATGGTGTCAATGGTATCAATTTAATGGATTTAGAGGACAAAATTACAGATATTTAAGTATTTTTTGTTGTAGTGGGGACAGTAAGATTATAACTTTAAAAAAAAGATACTTAGGATTTTTTTTATGTTTAGCTGTCACRCCCTGACCATAGTTTGCTGTGTATGTTTCTATGTTTTGTTTGGTCAGGGTGTGATCTGAGTGGGCATTCTATGTTGTTTGTCTAGTTTGTCTATTTCTATGTGTTTGGCCTGATATGGTTCTCARTCAGAGGCAGGTGTTTGTCGTTGTCTTTGGGATTGGGAGCCATATTTAGGTAGCCTGTTTTGTATTGTGGTTTGTGGGTGATTGTTCCTGTTCGTGTGTTCCTGTGTTTAGTGTTCACTATTTCGGGACTGTTGTGTCTTCGTTCGTTTATTCTTGTTAGTTTATTGTTTTAATTCTTTCTTGAAAGTATTCTAATACATATGAATACTCACCACGCTGCCTCTTGGTCCGACATTTCTTTCTCCTCGTCAGAGGAGGACGAAGACTACCGTTACATTAGCTCACATAAAATAATTTAAAAGTATGCATTAAGGTGTCTGTAATAGAATAAACAAATGTTGACATAAATGCAGTTCTATAGCTTCAAAATATTTTTTACAAATGGTGGAGGGTGCCAAGATGGAGGAATAGTSTCTTCAAAACAGTCATCTAGTGCAAATCAAGACTGTTCTCAGGGCAGGTCTGCCGGTTTTGTGTCACAGAAGTGACTTTTTGGAGCAGGTTTGGAGAATTTACATAGCATGTTAGGAGAATTAATGTGGCAGGTTAGGATAATTACCGTGGCAGGTTAGGAGAATTAGGTTAAGGTAAGGAAAAGGGTTAGGGTTAGGGTGAGCTAAAATGCAAAATTGGCCAAGACGCGACTTTAATCTAGCTGTTAAGATGGCGGTGAAGAAGATGGCTGATGTTTTACATGCCTGTAACCAATTGTGCTATTTTGTTCGGTTTTTTTGCATTGTTTGTAACTTATTTTTGTACTTATTTTGTACATAATGTTGCTGCACTGTCTCTTATGACCGGAAATAACTTCTGGACATCAGAACTGGGATTACTCACCACGAACTGGAAGAAGCTTTTTCCTTTAACGTGTCCGACGAGAAAGAAATACTGCTCTCCCAGGAACAGGCCCAGATCCACATCACTTGCGTGAAGAAAAGATGGAGGAAAAGAAGTCACAGATCGGGCTGTCTTTTGAGAATCCGTAGGTGAGCGAGTAAACTCCCACTGCCRTCAAATCTACYTGCTAACATGCAATAATTGGAAAATTAAATTGATGACTTACGATTACGATTACCCTACCAACGGGACATTAAGAACTGTAATATCGTATGTTTCACCGAGTCGTGGCTGAACGCTGACACAGATAATATAGAGCTGGAGGGATTTTCAATACACCGGCAGAACAGAGAAGCTATGTCTGGTAAGACGAGGGGTGAGGGTGTGTGTCTTTTTGTCAATAACAGCTGGTGCGCAATGTCGAAAATGAAAGAAGTCTTGAGGTATTGCTCGCCTGAGGTCGAGTACATTATGATAAGTTGTAGACCACACTATGTACCAAGCGAGTTCTCATCTATATTATTCATAGCAGTTTATTTACCACCACAAATGCTGGCACTAAGACCACACTAAACCAAATCTATAAGGACATAAGCAAACAAGAAAATGGACACCCAGAAGTGGCGCTCCTAGTGGCTGGGGACTTTAATGCAGGCAAACTTAAATCAGTTTTACCAAATTTTTACCAGCATGTCACATGTGCAACCAGAGGGGRAAAAAACTCTAGACCACCTTTACTCCACACACAGAGACACATACAATGCATACAAAGCTCTCCCCTGCCCTCCATTTGGCAAATTTGACCATAATTCTATCCTCCTGATTCCTGCTTTCAAGCAAAAACTAAAGCAGGAAGTACCAGTGACTCGCTCAATATGGARGTGGTCAGATGATGCGGATGCTACGCTACAGGACTGTTTTTATAGCACAGACTGGAATATGTTCCGGGATTCATCCAATGGCATTGAGGAGTATACCACTTCAGTCATCGGCTTCATCAATAAGTGCATAATCGACGACGTCGTCCCCACAGTGACCATACGTACATGTCCCAACCAGAAACCATGGATTACAGGCAACATCCACATCAAACTAAAGGCTAGAGCTGCCACTTTCAAGGAGCGGGACACTAATCCGGACGTCTATAATAAATCCCGCTATGCCCTCAGACGAACCAACAAACAAGCAAAGCGTCAATACAGGATTAAGATTGAATCCTACTACACCGGCTCGGACGCTTGTCAATGAGGCAGGACTTGAAAACTGGGGTGTGTACTTAGTCCCCAAATTTACTCCCTGTTCACCCACGACTGCGTGGCCAAACACGACTCCAACACCATCATTAAGTTTGCTGACGACACAACAGTGGTAGACCTGATCACCGACAACAATGAGACAGCCTACAGGGAGAAGGTCAGAGATCTGGCAGTGTGGTGCCAGGACAACAACCTCTCCCACAATGTGAGCAAGACAAATGAGCTCATCGTGGACTACAGGAAAAGGTGGGCCGAACAGGCCCCCATTAACATCAACAGGGCTGTAGTGCAGTGGGTCGAGAGTTTCAAGTTCCTTGGTGTCCACATCACCGACGATCTATCATGGTCCAAACACACCAAGACAGTCRTGAAGAGTGCACAACAAAACCTTTTCACCCTCAGGAGACTGAAAAGATTTGGCAAGGGTCCCCAGATCCTCAAAAGGTTCTTCAGCTGCACCATCGAGAGCATCCTGACCTGTTGCATCGCCGCCTGGTATGGCAACTGTTCGTCATCTGACCGTAAGGTGCTACAGAGGGTAGTGCATACGGCCCAGTACATCACTGCGGCCAAGTTTCCTGCCATCCAGGACCTATATAATAGGCATTTTCAAAGGAAAATCCCATAAMATTGTCAAAGACTCCAGTTACCCAAGTCATAGACTGTTTTCTCTGCTACCGCACGGCAAGCAGTACCGGAGCGCCAAGTCTAGGACCAAAAGGCTCCTTAACAGCTTATATCCCCAATCCATAAAACTACTAAACAATTAATCAAATGGCCACCGTACTATTACATTGACCCCGCCCCCCCCATTTGTTTTGTACACTGCTGCTACTCGCTGATTATTATCTATGCATAGTCACTTCACCTACCTACATGTACAAATTACCTCTAACCCCGCACACTGACTCGGTACCGGTACCCCCTGTATATAGCCTCGTTATTGTGTTACTTATTATAATTTTTTTACTTTAGTTTATTTGGTAAATATTTTCTTAACTCTTCTTGAACTGCACTGTTGGTTAAGGGCTTGTAAGTAAGCATTTCACAGTAAGGTCTACACTTGTTGTATTCGCCGCATGTGACAAAGAAAGTTTGATTTGATTTGATAGCTACAACCAGGCCTGCCCTGAGTACAGTCTTGGTTTCCACTAATGCGATCCTGCCTTTTGTAGGTCTGCAGATCAAGGAACGCACTCAGAATGTGTAGAATTGCATCAAACTTGCATTAAAACTGCAACATTTTCTCTGCTCCACTTGGCAAAATGTGTAGAATTGCAGGAAACTAACGATTTGCTTGTGTAACCTTCCGGTTCTAACTTCTTTCCAGGGCAACCAATTAACAGGCATGAATATGATGGTACTGGAGCTCATGCAATCTTTTCTGGGACAGACAATACACACCGCAATTTTAGTTGACTTATGGCTTCTCTCACTCGCCATTAATTTCATCAGGATGAAACAGTCTGTTATATTTATCTTGTTTTGATTGCATTGTATTTTTTATTTCTGAATGCATATGTATGTGCTCCATATAAAATGATCAAATACAAATGTACAATAACAATTACATAGAACAAATACAAATTCCCCATGCACAACACATTCATTCACATACCTGGGATAGACAATAACACCCCCCGCWGTGTTAGATGACTTCTCTCACACTACAACATTTAAGTGATAATGCTCGAGATGTCGGTGTTTGGAGGATATATTGGTATGTTATTAGGCCAGAGACAATGTCAAGGGCCTTGGAAAGGAGTTATACTATTTCCACAAGATATAGTCCCGACACAAATCTAGGGCTGCTACACAAGCGGGCTGGTCGTTCGTTCTATCGATTCGGTTGCTAGAGACGCGACCCAGTCGTTCAGTCTTTTTGTTCTTTATCGACCCAGACGTTCGTTCTAAATGTTCCATTGCCATACTGGCTTGTGTGCTAGCTAGTAAACYACAGTTAACTTACAGTCACGTCAAAAAGCACAGCCAGAATAACATCAAAGTAGCCGCATTTGCATTTGTTAATGAAGCACGATTTCACCTGGCATAGAAAATATGCTCACTCGTTAGGTCACTATTATTCAGAGGAGCTAGCCAACAACACAACTAACACAATCACTTCAACCTGAAGCTGGAAACACTGCAAACTAGCTGCACTACGTTTCATTTTACCTTTTTTAAATGTACATTTCTATGTATATATCCATAAAAATGATGCCAGCTGATTCCTGATTTCGACTGGCTGAGAAACGCTGCCAGCATCTCGTTCCGACTCCCGACACATTCATTGCTATGGGACATCTGGAGATTGAATTTCAATATAGAAACAATTTTATAATGTCAGAGAGACAGACAGCATGCAGATCTCCGCTGTTGAAAACTAAATGTTAGCCTAAAAGAAATGTGAGATAATGATTAGATGCTTTTTATAGTGGAGATCAAATTTATAAATTGCTTGGCTGAAGAGACAATGGATTGCGCAGTCAGATGGAACAGAGTAAATAAGAATTTTAAAATCATAGATTTAGCCGGTGGTAACTTGTGGAATAGACAGCGGCTGGAATGTGGTTTTAACCAATCAGCATTCAGGATTAAACCCACCTGTTGTATAAAAAAAGTATAAAAAACGCTACAAAAATGTGGAACTTCTAGGCTTGAACGGCACGCACATGTTGAAAACAAGCTAGCTAACAGTGTACATGGCTAGCAGGACAAGAACTAGCACAGCTACCGTAAACTCACTCACTTTTGTACATTGCCTTGGTCCATACAATTGACCTTATTTTAGCGCCCAAAAAACGTAATACTTCCAGATCAACTGTAATGCCAATACCATTGTAAAGCACAWTTTCTCCCCTTTCCAACAAATTCCCTGCCGAGACCTCCACGCTGCCCRTTTCTGCATGATTCAAGAAGGCAATG
Source organism: Salvelinus sp. IW2-2015 (assembly GCF_002910315.2). NCBI lineage: Eukaryota > Metazoa > Chordata > Actinopteri > Salmoniformes > Salmonidae > Salvelinus > Salvelinus sp. IW2-2015. Next base: position 13,635,770 of record NC_036851.1, on the reverse strand, counting down.
AGCTCCGTCGGGTCTTTTTAAAAATGGCGGGTGGGGAAGCGAAACTAATGCGTGGAAGTGAGAAGGAGAGATGTCGTGTGGGGAAACGGCTTTTTTTCACTCGATCTGTCCAACTAATCGCCTTTTCGCCGCTAAAATGTAAATAAAACACTATAAAGAGKTTATATAATGTGTCATTACATACCTATTTGAAGGTTTGTGTCGAAATTGAATCGGGTTTTTAGGGCGGTGCTAAAGTGATCTTCAGAAGTATGATCGCTTGCACTGATGACGCATTTCTTGTTTTAAAAAGATGAGAGAAGTGCTACACCTGGTGGAGAGAGATTGTAAGACAGAAATAGTTGCTTTATTTATTTATTTATTTWTTWATTTTTWTTATTTTACCCCCTTTTCTCCCCAATTTTCGTGGTATCCAATCGCTAGTAATTACTATCTTGTCTCATCGCTACAACTCCCGTACGGGCTCGGGAGAGACGAAGGTCGAAAGCCATGTGTCCTCCGAAGCACAACCCAACCAAGCCGCACTGCTTCTTAACACAGTGCGCCTCCAACCCGGAAGCCAGCCGCACCAATGTGTCGGAGGAAACACCGTGCACCTGGCCCCCTTGGTTGGCGCGCACTGCGCCCGGCCCGCCACAGGAGTCGCTGGAGCGCGATGAGACAAGGAWATCCCTACCGGCCAAACCCTCCCTAACCCGGACGACGCTAGGCCAATTGTGCGTCRCCCCACGGAGTTGCTTTATGCGTGCTGTACGTTACGGCATGACACGTCACGATGTAACGAAGGGTCAGTTTTTCAACTTTTCTCCAATACTATAGAGCCATTACCATGTCGATCAACGCATGAATAAAAACATAGTTCACACCCCAGATTTTGAAGTCAACACAGTCGCTACAGTCCCATTAGTTTTCTTTGCAGCCTCGTTTGAATGTCGCGGTTGCGCACATTTGTACGGAATGGGGTGAGTTTACGTTAACAAGTTAGCATGAAAACTTGGTTAAAACAACCAAAATACACTTCACATTATGRCAAACTACATGTCATACATTGTACATTAGTTCATACATATTTCGTGACAGTTTGGTAGTAATTATATCAAAAGAAAGTGACTTTAACTGGGAAAAGGAGCGGAGAAGCATTTTCAACCTACCGTAAATTCCATCAGCATGAAACAGTCGGGGAAAATGGTGTGCAAAAATAATACAGCAGCTAGGGTGCAATACCATAATCAAACCACACGACTTCTGTCAAGTACCTCTGAATGAAAGCTGTCAATATAAATAATTGAAACTATAAGACATATTCAAACAKGAACTCAATAACATGAATTCAAAGCTTATGAAACGAATTTTCGCGAACTTTAAACAGGATATATTTTCTTACTCTGTTACACGTGCAAGGTGGGAGGTCATATATAACACCATGGAGTCTTCAGGAGGACCATTCATTCCCTCAACCCTTTTGACAACCATCTACATATGAAATGCTCTGGAGAGCCCTGACTTTGGCAACCTAATTCTCTTTCGACCTCGTCGGGCACAATTGCAACACTTCACAYGTTTATCATATCAAAATTATCTTATTTTCCACAACTTTCACATATCGACTTCTCCTACAGACACTTGACACATGTCCAAAAGCCATACAGTGATTACAATGCATCGGAGCATGGAACGAACGATCTGTCAAGGTGATTCACATAACCCAAATGCACCTGGTAGAGAGGGACTCCGTACAAAAAAACAGAAGAACAAACAGACTCTTGACTTTCACTCCTTTCGCCACACGATTCATCCGACGTGCATCAACCACTCCAGGGATACTCTTCATTTGTGCAACAACGACTTCCCACGAGATGCCAGTTATTACCCCCGTTACAGGTGCCCTACACTACAGCAATGCACGACACGGCATATTTCTAGAATCGGATGAGACTCAACATGTGCTCTTTCTGCTCCTCCGACTAACAAAAAAAATWAAAAGGCCACTTCTCGTGGTCCTTGCAGCTTTGACTTCCCCCACCTCCTCTTCCACCAGTTTGGATATCAAAATGGTTCCTCAAAATTGGTACTTCATTCAGGTGGTCATCTTTTAAAAAACACAATGTTTTCTTTTCCAAAACAATAAAATTCTTCATCAGCCCATTTAAAATGATTATCAAAAACATGCCTGATGCTTGTTGTCAACAAAATAATATAATATGTTGTTGATACATTCCCAGTGGAAATCTAATGATCTTTAGGTCTATATGAGTAGGTCTAGTAGGCTGCAGCATGCTGCAAGAGATGTATGCCTAATTTGACCTGGGATTTAGGCATCCTTTTTATTGGCACTTTAGGCCGTATAGGCCTACCTAATTCAGTGTTTATTGGGTCTATAAAGTATCAGAACACCCTACTGTTATGAAGCATAGGCCTACATTAAGAAAAAATATTTAAAAAACAACAGTCAATAAAACTCACATCATATGGCTACTGGCTGTTATTGTCTACCAAGGATCTGCTCTATCCTAACTGCAGGCAAATAATAGCATTCCCTAATCATGGCATTCCCTAAATGCCACTGGCACAGTTTGAGAGTTGTCCCATAGATGTTTAGTTTGGTGAAGTTCTCTAAAGTTGAATAACATATAGCATCTTTGCACAAAATAAGTACTATACAACATGAAGAGAGGTGCATTCCATAAGCTGTGAAACGGTAAGGGCCATGCTTTCTTCTCTAACCTTTACTTACACTTCCTGGTCAGTCACATAGGGTTATAGGTCACTGGTCACATGTACAGTATACAGGTAGTCTCATTGACTGTATAGGGCCTGTATAGGGCCTACACAGTCAATGAGTCTACCTGTATACATGTGACATATAAACACATATGAGAGTGTCCCTAGAGTACAAATCATCATTAGACAGACTACAACACATAAGCTGGCCAAAATACACTACATGACCAAAAGTATTTGGACACCTGCTCGTCGAACATCTCAATACAAAATCATGGTCATTAAGATGGAGATGATCCCCCTTTGCTGCTATAACATCCTCTATTATTCAGGGAAGGCTTTCCCCTAGATGCTTGAACATTGCTGCAGGGATTTGCTTCCTTTCAGCCACAAAAGCATTAGTGAGGTCGGGCACTGATGTTGGGTGATTAGGCCTGGCTCGCAGTCAGCGTTCCAATTCACCCCAAAGGGGTTCGATGGGGTTTAGGTCAGGGCTCTGTGCAGGCCGGTCAAGTTCTTCCAAGCTGATCTCGACAAACCATATTTTTTCATTTTTTCTTAATGTACTTTTACCCCTTTTTTGTGATATCCAATTGGTAGTTACAGTCTTGTCCCATCGCTGCAACTCCCCTACAAACTTGGGAGAGGTGAATGTTGAGAGCCATGTGTCCTCCGAAACACGACCCTACCAAGCCGCACTGCTTCTTGACACACTACTCGCTTAACCCAGAAGCCAGCCGCACCAATGTGTCGRAGGAAACACCATCCAGCTTGCAGACGCCCAGCCGTCCACACGGGGTCACTAGAGCGCGATGGTACAAGGAAAACAAGGCTGGCCAAACCCTCCCCTAACCCGGATGACGCTGGGCCAATTGTGCGCCGCCTCATGGGTCTCCCGGTCATGGCCGGCTGTGACACAGCCTGGAATCGAACCAAGGTCTAGTGATGCCTCAAGCACTGCAATCCAGTGCCTTAGACCGCTGCTTCACTCGTGAGGCCCYGACAAACCATTTCTGTATGGACCTTGCTTTGTGCAAGTGGGCATTGTCATGCTGAAACAGGAAAGGGCCTTCCCCCAAACTTTTGCCACAAAGTTGGAAGCACATAATCATCTAGAATGTCATTGTATGCTGTAGTGTTAAGATTTCTCTTTACTGGAACTAAGGGGCCAAGCCCGAACCATGAAAACAGCCCCAGACCATTATTCCTCCTCCACCAAACTTTACAGWTGGCACTATGCATTCGGGCAGGTAGCATTCTCTTGGCATCCGCCAAACACAAATTTGTCCGTCGGCCTGCCAGATGGTGAAGCATGATTCATCACTCCAGAGAAAGCGAACCCTGCTCTAGAGTCCAATGGCGGCGAGCTTTACACCWCTCCAGCCGACGCTTGGCATTGTGCATGGTAATTTTAGGCTTGTGTGCGGCTGCTCGGCTATGGAAACCCATTTCATGAAGCTCCCGACAAACAGTTCTTGTGCTGACGTTGCTTCCAGAGGCAGTTTGGAAATCAGTATTGAGTGTTGCAACCGTGGACAGAGGATTTTTACTCACATCAGCACGCGGCGGTCCCGTTCTGTGAGCTTGTGTGGCCTTCCACTTCACGGCTGACATCTAGACATTTCCACTTCACAATAATGCCTCGATCATACCTACAGCGTCATTGCGCAAAAATGGTACGCAGCATCATCTGGATAAATGTGCAACAAAAGTAAATTTCTGTCAAGCCGTGTACGCATACAGTTTGACGCATATTGTACGTTCGATAAATCCAACCTATGCACTCCTTTGAACGCAATGCTAGAAAGCAAACACAGCGTTCCATTGGAAATGAATGTACTTCTGGTGTACCACAACGCAATGACGCTATCGGTGGGATCGAGGCTAGACTACACTATACACTATTCCCCTGAAAACCGGATTAGGGGACTGCTCAGGCGTTTCTTTTACGCCTGCTACAATAGGCCCCATAGCTCATAACCTAACATAAACAAGTAGCCTGAGAAGGAGATAGACCCTCAATGAACCCCCCGCTCTCTCTCTCCCCCTCCCTCACTCCCCTGAGTAGGCTGATACCCCAAACCCAACACCTCCTTTGGCCGCTTTCCTTCCAGTTCTCTGCTGCCAATGACTGGAACAAATTGCAAAAATCACTGAAGTTGGAGACTTATATCTCCCCCACTAACTTTAAGCATCAGCTGTCAGAGCAGCTTACCGATCACTGCAGCTGTACACAGCACATCTGTAAATAGCCCATCCAACCAATTACCTACCTCATCCCATATTTGTTTTTGTTTTTCTGCTCTTTTGCACACCAGTGTTTCTACTTGCGCATACTCATCTGCACATCTATCACTCCAATGTAAATTGCTAAATTGTAATTACTTCGCCACTATGGCCTATTTATTGCCTTACCTCCTTACTTCATTTGCACACACTGTATACAGATTTCTTTCTATTGTGTTATTGACTGTACGTTTGTTTATCCCATGTGTAACTCTGTGTTGTTGTTTTTGTCGCACTGCTTTGCTTTATCTTGGCCAGGTCACAGTTGTAAATGCGAACTTGTTCTCAACTGGCCTACCTGGTTAAATAAAGGTGAAAAAAATTAAAAATACAGTCCTGCATTTCTGTGACTCCTGCACTAAAATGCCTTGCCTGCAGAGGGCACTGGTGAATCACAGCTGTTAGATTTGTGTTATCAACTCCATAGACATAATGTATACCGTTGCCACATATCATATTGTGCCATATTATGTGCATACAGTTTGTTAAATAAGATGGATATGTCTCTAACATATCACATATAATTGCTGATAGGAATATGTGGGCTTCTGTCTTATAGCTTTTCAAATGTTTAGGCTACAAAAATTGTTGGTAGTCTTATAGGCCTAGCCTACTTGGTAGTGCCAACTAATCATGTTGGCAAAGTTGTGTAAGCCTATCCTGCATATTGACCAGTCAAAATTGGACTGCATTTGGAAATATATGTGACTAAAAAAGTAGAAACAGGAATAAAATCTTTCTATGTAGGCTACAATAGCCTACTGTTTGCTCCACTGGGCTCAGATTCATCATCTATTCCACATTGATTCAACGTCATTTCATTGAAATAACGTGGAAACAACGTTGATTCAACCAGTGTGTGCCCAGTGGGCTATGTCTGTTCAGGGGATAAGAGTCATGGATCATCTGTAGTAACTTACTAAATAGTAAATGCAATCAGAAGAGTCATACACTTGGATGAGATAGTAACTCAAACACATGGGTCAATAGAACTATATCTCTGTGACCCTTGGTAGCATTTTCATAATGCACCTGTCCTGTCTGACTGCATGACTATGAAATCACTCAATTACTTACAGTACATTTTTTAAATGAGATGATGATCATTGCATTTTAGTTTAGGTTGGTTGTATAAGACTGTGCCTTTAAAGCTGACTCAGCGTAAAAGTAACGGAGTCCCCCGACCGAAACGATTGCATTTGACAAGGCTTTCTATAGGCTACATGAAAAGGCATGCCTGAGGAATGCATGAGACAGGATCCAATTATTGCATGATTCCATGTATCGTGTACACGCACAGGGGGAGAAACGTTTCCGTTTCTGATCTGAGGACGTGGATTACATCTCATCTATCTCGAGATTAGCCGGGGCTGTTCAGTGTTGTCGCTCTCCACCTCATCCGATTCAACCTCGTTTGGCAACGTAAATAGTATACTTATTTTCCACAAATACAAACCAAGGCGTATAGTTTATATACAACTGTTTTTTAATTCTGGATCTATTCATTAACCATGCCTTCGATTGAGAGGACTGAACAGTGGTTTGGCTATAGCCTACCATGCCCTATTAATTGCGTGCTGAAGTGATGATGACGGCCTGTCCACCGTTTTATGTTTATTTATTCCGCAAGACGAACGAGAACCTCCGCTATCAGTGGAAATKGAGATATTTTTTTGAAATTTGTGCCCAATAAACGGATCCTTTTAAAATGGTGTGTGCGAAGACTGCTATCAGCAGAAAATGGAACTACGAACATGGGTGTATTTCATATTCGAAATGGACACTTGTGAGATGAAGGATTACAAGAAAAGTAATGTAAAACGGTGACTTCATTTTTCGATGGATATCAATTGCTTTTGTTAATCAGGCTATGCTTTAAACCCAGGAGAATAATGAGTTATATTCTGAATAGGTTAAAACGCAGATGCTGTTCACCCTGAGGTATTTTGACTTAAACGTGCATCATGTTAATTTTTTTGCAGGGCAATTTTGATCAATCATTGATACTTCGACGGGAGGAAGCAGGACAACTTGATGTGCGAATATAGAATCAACGCGGCTTTGACAATAGCCTGGTTGCATAGATGGCAAATACAAGCGAGTTTGGGGAAAGCAATCCTTCACTACAGAATTATGCTATCACCGCCTCTGCGGTGAAACTGGCCTCGCTCGGTCTGATCATTTGCATCAGCCTTGTAGGGAATGTGGCGCTGTCCCTGCTGGTGCTGAAGGACAGCTCCCTTCAAAMGGCTCCGTATTATTTTCTACTTGATCTGTGCTTGGCAGATATAATACGGTCTACCGTGTGTTTTCCCTTTGTGATGATATCAATCAATAACGGTTCCACCTGGACATACAGCATTATAAGTTGTAAGATTATTGCTTTCATGTCAGTCCTTTTTTGTTTCCATGTAGCGTTTCTGCTCTTCTGCGTCAGTGTCACCAGATACATGGCGATAGCACACCACAGGTTTTATTCCAAACGAATGACATTATGGACATGTGTGGCAGTGATTTGCATGGTCTGGACCCTCTCTGTCGCTATGGCTTTCCCCCCTGTATTCGACGTGGGCACCTACAAATTCATCCATGAGGAGGAACAATGCATTTTCGAGCACCGATACGTGAAAGCAAACGATACCCTGGGCTTCATGTTGATGCTGGCTGTCATCGTGGGAACAACACACGTTGTTTACATAAAGATGCTGTGTTTCGTTTATGACCACCGCAAGATGAAACCTGCTCAGCTGGTCCCAGCTATAAGCCAAAACTGGACCTTCCACGGGCCAGGTGCAACTGGGCAGGCAGCTGCCAATTGGATTGCAGGATTTGGACGTGGTCCCACCCCACCAACATTAGTGGGCATCAGGCAAGCCTCGCATAATGGAAACAGACGGCTGCTTGTCTTGGATGAATTTAAAATGGAGAAACGCATAGGGAAAATGTATTACATGATTACTCTGGCGTTTCTTCTCTTCTGGGCCCCGTACATTGTTGCTTGTTACCTTCGAGTTTTTGTCAAAGGAGGCACCATTCCACAGGTCTACCTGACTGCGGCGGTGTGGATGACGTTCATTCAGGCGGGGGCGAATCCCATTATTTGTTTCATATTCAACAAGGAGCTGAGGATCCGTCTCAGAGCTTGTTTCCCGTGTTGTCTCAGCACACAGACGCCTATGTCTATGGAGCCTTACTGTGTCATCTGATAGGTTCAACTATTGTTTTAGACAAGGGAAAACGAACAGAACGGTCATGTTGGTATTAAAGCCTATAGGTGATATTTCTCAGTTGCTCTGCTTGTCCAATTTTTCCACATAAGTTGAAGGCCACATTTTGTGATTTGCACATACAGAAAGTGTATAAAGTTGCCAATCTTGATTTCAAATACTAATAATTTAGCATATTTTATGAATCTCATTAGTATTTTCTTTGAGGATAGCCCCTAGGCCTATGTCAATTCTGTGAGAAAGACATATGACGTGTGTGTATATTCTGTAAAGCTATTTTGTTGCTTTATTCTGAACAAACAAAAAAAAATACTTTGTATCTTTCAGAAAATCGCAGAATTATTTGTGTGGAGAAAGTGTTAACTTACTTTTACAGTAATTTGCAAATTCATGTTCTTCCTGGATGTTGACATAATCTGGTGAGACACATGCATCCCTTGTACATTCCCTGTAAAATAGACAAATACATGTTTTTTTCTATGGACAATGACCATGGGACTCTAAAAGAAGAAAAGTGTCAGTGCTGCAGAGAGGTGTTTACATTGTTTGGACTTCTGAGTAAATAAACAACAAATGAATGATTAGTATTGCTTTGATTCTGTAATATACAATGAGCAMATGGTTATTGGACAGTATCTGTTCAGTTACAATACAAAGAACATATGGGTACATCCATTTCCAATCGTGATCCACAAACCCAATTACTTCCAGCGTACCATATTGTTTGTGTATTGTAGCCCTTCTGAACTGTAGCACAAATTATGTGGTGTATTACCCTGAAACAAGAATATGATTATACTCAAATCATGTTATTTTAGTATTACTATTTTATTCCATGCTGTAATGTGAAATACGACCATTATTCGTATACCATAGTATTTAACTGGTCTTAAAGTTAGAGAGAGAACATGCACCTCGCAGTATGTACAAAAGCCAACAGTGTATAATAGTCATTATTTTGATCACTGCTCGTCTCTGTTACAGCCATGTAAATGAACATCTGTCAGCTAATTGGAGTCCTTAATCTTTGAAGTGGGATAGAGTGTGAGCTGCTTAGCTCTTGTTTCTGTGCAGAGCTATCCCAGTATACCTACAGTACACCCTCCCTCCCTGGCCTGGCCTCACTGCATTCATTACCATTACCATCACAACATGCCTGCCTCATACTGACATCTGCTCCGCTCCACTCCCAGCATGTACATACAAGGCTATCAGCAGAATCTCTGTGGCTTCTGAGATACTGACACTTACTCACCGTTGAATTCTCTCATGAAATACCATTTCAGGTCAAGCATTTTTTTTATGCAACAGTTCTGCCCCAGTAGTACTTTCTCTGCCTCTTTGCTGTGCTCATGAAAAATGTTGCAGAGCCTGTACACGGCCATATTGTTATTTACTTTTCATCCCTAGAGTAAGTTAGGATGAAATCTGTGTTATTGCATAGAGTTTATGGTGCCCTTGTCTGAATATACCTACATTGAAATGGCAAAGCTCAGTGACCACATTGTATGTGCTAGTGTACTCCCAGTGAGCACCGTCTGACGCCGACATCCATGGACGTCTAAAAGACGTCATTTTGATCACTGGACTGTGGATGAGCTCCAATATTTGGGACATTGGGAGATTGCCCCGTTAAGAAGCTCATCTACATCAATACTGAGAAACTAGTTTGAAATGTAACTAGAGCTGAATAACAGTTTCCCATGAATAAATAATTAGATTAATAGGAGTCAACGAACGTTGGTCCCCTTAACCATTGGACAAATCTAATTATAGCTTTGCGCTTTGAATAAATGCACTGTAAAATGTAGCCTGACAATGACAGATTGTCAGAGCTGTCAGACTTCTGGAGACCTGCTCCCTATTATTACAGAGAAAACTCTTCATTTGCTGATGTCAGAGGGGAATAGAACTTTCTGTTTTAACYTTTAAATGCCCAAACTCTTTAAATTCAACTACAATATTAGTGAAGTATGGGTCAGTTATTTCGAATATGCTTTGGGCCCAGAGGTTTTCCTGCCCACACAGCCTGACCAGTAAAAACTGTGGGCAACAGAAATGTGGTATAGGGTGATGTGCGTGCCCTAGTTGCAGATAACAGAAAGGAACATGCTCCTTCAATGAAATGACTCCTTGATTGCATTTCCTYCCTGTCTCCCTAGAGATTATATTTAGCTTAATATTAAAGTATAATAACTTTACATTAACGTAGAGTATTCATCATGACATTGAGGAAGTCTGAACACGCATCTGTATTAAAAAAAAAATACACTTGATAGAGGTACATGATCAGACACTTTTCCTATTTATTTGAATTGCATTTATTCCCAGAAACAAGTCCAGTGATTGAATGGCAGATCCCACCACCACCAATAACAACAACAACAACATAATGCATATAAGGTACAGTCACATACAGTACAATACAACAACACAGTRGGGATAAAATGTCCTTTGGACGTCACGCACTGTTAGAGTGGCCATTCACAATAGTAAACAGAGTAGCTCTTTTTGAAATGAGTTTGCTGTCTTTCACGAACAAACCCGAAATTATTTTATTCCATACCGGTTTAAACATAATTATGCAGATAATTAACATTCACGTTTGTAAAGTTGCAAAGCTGTGCAAGTGAAACTGTATATTTCGTGGACCTATGTACAGATCCAGTCGTTGTTCTTGTTTGATTTAGAATGGCACTAGATACCATCAGCATTTACAGTGGGTGTATTTTGTTTATTGTGAAGTCCAGAATCTTAAAGGGGTAATCCTTAGTTCCTACATCCATTTTTGGACTTATAAATTAATGATATGTACCCATTGATTCTTGAAGAATATACATATAAATGCCTCATGAGCTTAGCTCAACTGTAGTACCCATCAAAACCCCAAATATAAGTTTGTTTTACTCCAATGTTTGTAAACAAGGTAAATGTAAAACTACAATTTTGATATCATGGATTGTCAGTCCTTGCATCCATAGTGTAGTCTATGGATTTGAGAGTGGTTGCAATTCTCCAGCCCCATCCCTCAGCTTTTTACTGAAACTGTGGTGGGGAGTCAACTTTGTTAATGTTTCAATTAAGGATTGCCGCTATAAGAAGGAAGAGCAAATTGTTCTTTTCAAATATAAGTCAACCTGAAAATGTCTATATGTTATCTTTAATAAATATAATGGAAACAGTWTTTTAAAAACTAAGGCAGACCTAGAAAATGACTATCAGCATTTCCYGTGGTTGTCCTCAGAGGTAGTAGTCTGAGTAGTTGTACGGTGAAAGACATTTTGATTTGCCCTCTGATGTGGTGATGCATGCCAAATTTGGCACACATGGACATGTGTGATGTAGTCTTGTGCCAATGAAGGGAACCTGGAAACAAAGACAGAAATTCATACTGTGAACAGAATGTTATACCTTAAGGAAATCAGGACTCTTTCTGCTGTTCCAATACAAATGAAGTGGAGACTGAGATATTGATTAGTGAGATATGGTGTGAGGTAATACAGAGAAGAGATGATGTACAAAACTTGGCCCACCTTGTTACTCATGGGGTGGCACTCGTCTCCCTTCTGTCCTATAGGGGCACACATCCTCAGGCTCCTGATCCACAGACTGACCGCACAGCACATCCCCTCTCCACACTGCAAGTCCTTCACRCAGGCCTGGAGAGATCACACACCATTTTATAGAGTTGAAAGACGAAAAAAAGCTTTAGATAAAACTGAGAAGCATTAAAAGTGACTTTGTGTTTTCCAAATAGTGCTCAGTCTAAGCCAACCCCTTTGTACAGATATTGATTTATTTCTGGACTGTTTGGCGCTGCTACATAATATGGAGGTTATCGCAAGCTTTTTATTAAAAAAAGGATCCTGAAATTGCTCCGAGGGATATGAACAACTTGAGTGACTGCTCTCACTTTGAATGAAATGAAGGATCGAAATGAGGGAAGGAGGGGAGGATTTAATGTGACAATCTGGGAGGAAAATCTGTTTCTGTTTCATGTCTGCTTGTACTTATCTCAATTCATATTAGCATCCCTATATGCATCCCTGCACTGTTCTGGCACTTTTTAGTTTTTCATCTATTATATTTCATACCCAAATTAGATACCAAATTGTCACGAAAGCTGATAAAACAACGTATGCCCAGCTTTAGAAAATTCTGCTAAAACTRTAGATTTTATGAAAAGAATCAGTGCAACTACGTAAATACCAAACAGGTTGCATGGCACCTGAAGTACTATGCAACAATGCGTACCTGCATTGTACTGCCTCTGCAAAAGCTTAGCTTTAGTTATCAAAACTAGGACCACTAATATATTAAAACCTTTTTCCTAGTTAAATCCATATTCAAGGAACATGAATTGTCCAAATGATTCCATATAGATGGGTATAGATCTTGGAGACATTTAAAAAAAGATTTGCCATATTATCTGACACTGGTTCACCCAGAAGGAACTGTTGSGGTTACACGGTTTAAAATGTTAACTTAAAAGACAGCAATTGTGCTCTTCKATATGGGTTGCTAAGGCAATCTCACAGCTGGCTAACCTCACATTGATTGAAAAGATACTTATACTTGCTGCAACATAACGCARACGTTCTTCTCTGGGTATAGCAAGGCTTGCACTGATAGTGATATCCTTACATCAAACATGCTGTTATACAGACTGTAACTTCCTTGTTTCTTCATAAGAGGCTTCTCATGGCACTCTGAGATAATTTACCCCCTGTTATCATTTCGTTTTGGATAAATTATGATCATTATTTCATATTCAACCAAATCAAGCTTACCATAACAAAACATTACATTTCTATAGTATCATCTATTCATAACTAGTTGGCTTCAAGAACCTGTTCGCTTCCACTTACCCCTGTGATGACTGCTGAGGACCCATGGGACACAAGCAGTAGGCAGAATAGCAGGGAGCAGCTGGACCGCATTGTGAAGCAGGAAAGTTCTCCAGCTCCTGTGTTCTCCAGGGTGAAAGAGATGGTCTGCTGTGCGTTCCTAAGTGTGTATGTGTGCGTTAGATGGACTTGGAAAGAGAGGTGGCCTCCAAAGTCTAGTGTTGAGGACAGAGAGAGGTTTATAAACCCAGCCAGCCATTCCATCTAAATGAGTCACCAGCATCACCTCCGGAGAAAAAAAGAGAAGCCCAAGGTAAAGCTCAACACGACAATATCCTTCTGGCATTCTTTATGTTGATGCCAATTCTTCCTGTTCTTATCAACCATTATCATACCCTTTGAGTGATCTCAAGCCTGTAGTTGTGTTGTCATCCTTGAGCAGGAGATTCAGCATTCAGATATATTTCTATTAAATATACATTTCCACTTTACAAGTCATAAGCAATCAATTATACACTACTACTGCTTGTCGAAGATCTCATTCCAAAATCATGGGCAGTAAAGGAGTTGGTCCCCCTTTTACTGCTATAACAGCCTCCACTCTTCTGGGAAGGCTTTCCACTAGATGTTGGAACATTGCTGCAAGGATTTGCTTCCATTCAGCCACGAGCATTAGTGAGGTTGAGCACTGATGTTGGGCGATTAGGCCTGGCTCGCAGACTGCGTTCCAATTCATCCCAAAGGTGTTCGRTGGRGTTKAGSTCAGGGCTCTGTGCARGTCAGTCAAGTTCCACACCGATCTTGACAAACCATWTCTGAATGGACCTCGCTTTGTGCACGGGGGCCTTGTCATGCTGAAACAAGAAAGGGCCTTCCCAAAATTGTTTCCACCAAGTTGGAAGCACAGAATCATCTAGAATGTCATCGTATGTTGTAGTGTTAAGATTTGCCTTCACTGGAACGAAGGGGCCCAGAGTCCTAGCCCGAACCATGAAAAACAGCCCCAGACCATTATTCCTCCTCCACCAAACTTTGGTTTGGTTGGTGATGTGGACACCAAGGAACTTGAAACTCTCAACCCACTCCATTACAGCCCTGTTGATGTTAATGGGGGCCTGTTTGGGCCGCCTTTTCCTGTATTCCACGATCAGCTTTGTCTTGCTCACATTGAGGGAGAGGTTGTTGTCCTGGCACCACATTGCCAGATCTCTGACCTACTCCCTATAGGCTGTCTCATCATTGTTGGTAATCAGGTCTACCACTGTTRTGTTGTCAGCAAACTTAATGATGGTGTTGGAGTCGTGTTTGGCCACGCAGTTGTAGGTGAACACGGAGTACAGGAGGGAACTAAGCATGATACCCCTGAGGGGCCCCAGCGTTGAGGATCAGCGTGGCAGATGTGTTGCTGCCTACCCTTGCCACCTGGTGGTGGCATGTCAGGAAGTCCAGGATCCAGTTGCAGAGGGAGGTGTTTAGTCCCAGGGTCCTTAGTTTCGTGAGGAGCTTCGTGGGCACTATGGTGTTGAACACTGAGCTGTAGTCAATGAACAGCATTCTCACAATAGGTGTTCCTTTTGTCCAGGTGGGAAAGGGAAGTATGGAGTGCGATTGAGATTGCATCATCTSTGGATCTGTTGGGGCGGTATGCGAATTGGAGTGGGTCTAGGGTATCTTGGATGATGCTGTTGATGTGAGCCATGACCAGCCTTTCAAAGCACTTCATGGCTTCCGACGTGAGTGCTACAGGTCGGTAGTCATTTATGCAGGTTACCTTCACTTCYTTGGGCACAGGGACTATGGTGGTCTGCTTGAAACATGTAGGTATTACAGACCCGGTCAGGGACTGGTTGAAAACGTCAGTGAGGACACTGCCACATCCGACGAGTGTCAAAGTCGGTATAGTAGGATTCAATCTTAATCCTGTATTGACGCTTTGCCAGCGGGATTTATTATAAGTGTCCGGATTRGTGTCCCGCTCCTTGAAAGCGGCAGCTCTAGCCTTTAGCTCGATGTGGATGTTGCCTCTAATCCATGGCTTCTGGTTGATATATGTACATACGGTCACTGTGGGGACGACGTCGTCGATGCACTTATTGATTGAGCCGATGACTGAGRTGGTATACTCATCAATGCCATTGGGTGAATCCCGGAACATATTCCAGTTTGTGCTAACAGTTTGTGCTAAGTCCTGTAGCATAGCATCCGCGTCATCTGACCACTTCCTTATTGAGTGAGTCACTGGTACTTCCTGCTTTAATTTTTGCTTGTAAGCAGGAATCAGGAGGATATAATTATGGTCAGATTTGCCAAATGGAGGGCGAGGGAGTGCTTTGTATGTGTCTCTGTGTGTGGAGTAAAGGTGGTCTAGGGTTTGTTTTCCTCTGTTTGCACATGTGACATGCTGGTAGAAAGTAGGTCAAATAGATTTAAGTTTGCCTGCTTTGARGTCCCCGGCCACTAGGAGCACCACTTCTGGATGAGCATTTTCTTGTTTGCTTATGGCCTTATATAGCTGGTCGAGTCGGGTCTTAGTGCCAGCATCGGTTTGTGGTGGTAAATAGATGGCTTTGAATAATAYAGATGAAAACTCTCTTGGTCGATAGTGTGGTCTACAGCTTATCATAAGGTACTCTACCTCAGGCGAGCAATACCTTGAGACTTCTTTAATATTAGACATCGCGCAATGCCCCTTGTCTTACCAGACGTAGCTTCTCTGTCCTGCCGATGCATGGAAAATCCAGCCAGGTCTCTATTATCTGTGTCATCGTTCAGCCACRACCTTGTGAAACATAAGATATTACAGTTTTTAATGTTCTGTTGGTACTGTAGGATAGTCTTGATCGTATGTTATCCATTTTGTTTTCCAATGATTGCACGTTGGCCAATAGAACGGATGGCAGTGAAAGTTTACTCACTCGCCTACGAATTCTCAGAAGGCAGCCCGTCCACTGCCCCCTTTTTCTCTGTCTTTTCTTCACGCAAAGGATGGGGATTTGGGCCCATTCCCAAGAAAGCAGTATATCCTTCACGTCAGACTCGTTAAAGAAATAATCTTTGTCCCGTTCGAGGTGAGTAATCGCTGTTCTGATGTCCAGAAATTATTTTCGGTCATAAGAGATGGTAGCAGCAACAGTATGTACAAAACAAGTTTAAAAAAATAAGTTACAAACAATGCGAAAAAACTAACAAAATAGCACAGTTGGTTAGGAACCACAGTTGGTTAGGAACCACAGTTGGTTAGTTGGTTAGGAACCACAGTTGGTTAGGAACCACAGTTGGTTAGTTGGTTAGGAACCACAGTTGGTTAGGAACCACAGTTGTTTAGTTGGTTAGGAACCACAGTTGGTTAGGAACCACAGTTGGTTAGGTCCCGTTCTGTGAGCTTGTGTGGCCTACTCAGCCTACTTCGCGGCTGAGCCGTTGTTGCTCCTAGGCGTTTCCTCTTCACAATAACAGCACTTACAGTTGACCGGGGCAACTCTAGCAGTGCAGAAATTTGACTAACTGACTTTTTGGAAAGGTAACATCCTATGACGGTGMCACGTTGAAAGTCACTGAGCTCTTCAGTAAGGCCATTCTACTGCCAATGCTTGTCTATGGAGATTGCATGGCTGTGTTCGATTTTATACAACTGTCAGCAACGGGTATGGCTGAAATAGCCGAATCCTCTAATGTGAAGGGGTGTCCACATACYTTTGTATATATAGTGTATATAAAAGGATATGGTTAGAAAATAAAAGCCACACATTCCTTAGCTCTGATGCAATACATTTAAATACAATTACATGGTCACTCAATCACTGTAGGATCACCAAAAGAATGACACTCCAATAAAAATGTCTATGTCAACTGAATGAACAGAGTACATACAGTCGTCGTATATCGTCCTAGGCTCACGTGATTTAAGGCCATATGTGGATATTTGTGGTATTTAATCTGCTATTGGAAGGGTTGTCATGACAGAAACTCAAGGTCTCGTCGCCAATATGAAAGGCGGTAGCACTTGTGATTTTATCAAATATTTTCCCCTTGTAAAAAGATTGAATTGGCATGCCAAAATAAGCCATGCCAATTACATTGTTATATTTTCAGCAGCTAGAGGCACAGAAGTCCTTGGTGTTTGAGCCCAGATGTTCAACATCAGTAAAATGGCAGAAAAACATTTTTTATTTTCATATTGTRGTGATGCCAGAATGGCGTGAGATGGAATTTAAACTTTGGGCAACAAGTGATTTAAATGTAAAAGGTTGATAATACAAACATTTGTTGCATAGTGACTGATTACCCTCCTGCTTGAATCCAAGGAGTTCCATTGTCTAGTTTGCGTGTGTTGTAGAATAGTGACATCAAGTAGAACCAGCTGGTATGTCCAGTTGGCTGCAGTTGAACTGTCCCTCATCAGTTGGTAAGGACTTGAGTCACAGTCACACCACTAACTGAGTCTCACAGGAAGCCAAGATTAAGGCCCCAGCCTCGAGAATGACGACCAAAAGTGGAGAGTGGGATAGCCCTGAACTAAGTGACACACTTCTCTTGAAGCAGTGTGACTCTGAATACAGCAGAGATGAATATGAATATCACTCAAGATCATCTATATTGTTCAACTCATTTAATTCTCTCCTTCAAKGGAGAGTACCATCCAAGGTGAATATGTAATTGGCTGACATGTACATTTGCGATCTGACCCACTGATCCTGTAATAGCTGGTGAGAAAGAGGGAGGGAGGGTTGAGATGGTGAGAGAGACACACACACACACAGAGAAAGAGTGAGCAGCCAGCAGTTTAAGCTGCAGGGTAGACTTGTATTTTTATTTCCAACACTGACTGAGTGCCAAGTCGGCTGAAATGACTTGGCATGCCTCCCTCCAGTGTGCTGCTCTTCCCTGATGTATCATTACTCCTTCATCATTGCACATATCAAGGTATTGGCAAGGAAGCAATGCAGAAGAAGAAGAGCTCGCATAAATGCATCACCTGGACAGAAACGTTCATAGAAAGAGAATATGTCAGAGAAATTGATTTTATTTCCTTAAATCTCAGGGTGAGKGTGTTTCCATCCACTTCAAAGCCCCAAAGTAGAGAACACTTAAGCACAATGCAGAAACCATTTACAGTATAATTTAAGTAAAAATAGGTTAATTTCTACATTGCCCACTGTATTTTCAGTGTGCACTTCAATATTTCCTGAAATATTTAACCTTATTACTGCAAGTGGGTCATTTTGTATTTCAAAGCACTTAATCTTATTTTATGCCTGTGACAGGAACCAGTCTGCTTGCCAATCTGGAGCTCTTGACCAAGTCTCAAAGCAATACCAATCCAATGAGATAAACAAGGAGACATAAAACACAAGGAAGAAGTATAGAGGCTAGGAGGACAAATACAACAAAACAHCCTGGCATGGAGTGAACTGTCTTTCATATTTGATCGGTTTCCGTTACTTAAAATGATGGGTAACATACTCATTTAATGGAACATTTGCAGTATTACTTTTTTGCATATTTTACAGCTATAACAGTTATAGTCCTATCTAAGGATTTAACCTTATTACTGCAAGTGGGTCATTTTGTATTTCAAAGCACTTAATCTTATTTTATGCCTGTGACAGGAACCAGTCTGCTTGCCAATCTGGAGCTCTTGACCAAGTCTCAAAGCAATACCAATCCAATGAGATAAACAAGGAGACATAAAACACAAGGAAGAAGTATAGAGGCTAGGAGGACAAATACAACAAAACAYCCTGGCATGGAGTGAACTGTCTTTCATATTTGATCGGTTTCCGTTACTTAAAATGATGGGTAACATACTCATTTAATGGAACATTTGCAGTATTACTTTTTTGCATATTTTACAGCTATAACAGTTATAGTCCTATCTAAGGATTTTCACTTGAGAATTGGAAAAGGGTTGCCAATGAGGACTGATCATTTGATGTGTCATCCCCTCCATAAAACAACTATCACTGGTCTAACACCCATACTACATAACAGCCAGACAACCACACACATTGTATTTATCAAGTACCCTCTGAGCCCAATTGTTCCTCTGTTCCATGCAGAACCTGCTGTTGCCTTATGATTTAGTAACCACAGTGCATTACAGAAAGCCCCATTTTATATTGTGCCTGCTTGCTAGTGTCGGCTGAGATTTTAGAGACAGGCAGCCCCGTGAGAAGCCAGGCTGAGGTGTGCCACACATTGTTACACTCGGACGAGTGCAGTGGGTTCGGTTCATTCTGACGAACACAGAAGTAGTGGCACAGAGGCTCTTTAGAAAGCATTGCAGCAGGTTCACCGACACAGTAAAGGTAGCTTACAGACGAGGGGTTCTTTTTTAGGAGGCTTGCGTCTTTCTTCCTGTTCTTGTTCCTTGGCCTGGAGCTTGGGGGAGGACTGGTACGGGGGCGTTTGGCAAGCTGACAGTCAGAAAGTTCAAAGCTCCTCTGTGTGTCAGGAGCAATTACTGGCTGGCAGGAAAAAGCTTGGCTCATGGAGTAGGACACTAATGTCTCTGATATGATGTAGACCTAGAGCCAAGTCATGGTTTACTTTACATGAATGATAAAAGCCCCTCTTTAGCTGCTGGCTGTGCAAGGTCTAGAATAAACAATTGACTTACCATACATARTGTATACATCAATGATGTCGCTCTGGCTGCTGGTGATTCTCTGATCCACCTCTACGCAGACGACACCATTCTGTATACTTCTGGCCCTTCTTTGGACACTGTGTTAACTAACCTCCAGATGAGCTTCAATGCCATACAACTCTCCTTCTGTGGCCTCCAACTGCTCTTAAATGCAAGTAAAACTAAATGCATGCTCTTCAACCGATGCTGCCCACCACCTGCCCGCCCGTCAGCTACTACTCTGGACTGTTCTGACTTAGAATATGTGGACAACTACAAATACCTTGGTGTCTGGTTAGACTGTAAACTCTCCTTCCAGACTCACATTATATCTCCAAATCCAAAATTAATCTAGAAATCAGACTTGCCTATTTTGCAACATAAGCATCTGTCACTATGCTGAAAAAATACCCTTGTAAACTGACTATCCTAACGATCTTGACTTCGGCGATGTCATTTAGCAAAATAGCATCCAACACTCTACTCAGCAATTGGATGCAGTCTAGCCGAACAGTGCCATCCGTTTTGTCACCAAAGCCCACTAATATACACACCCTGCGACCTGTAGCTCTCGTTGGTTGGCCCTCGTTATATTTGTCGCCAAAGTCAATCTATAAGTCTTTGCTAGGTAAAAGCCCCGCCTTATCTCAGCTCACTAGGTCACCATAGCAGGACCCACCCGTAGCACGCGCTCCAGCAGGTATATTTCACTGGTCACCCGCAAAGTCAATTCTTCCTTCGGCCGCCTTTCCTTCCAGTTCTCTGCTGCCAATGACTGGAACGAACTGCAAAAATCACTGAAGCTGGAGACTCATATCTCCCTCACTAGCTTTAAGCACCAGCTGTCAGAGCAGCTCACAGATCACTGCACCTGTACATAGCCTATCTGTAAATAGCCCATCCAACTACCTCATCCCCATACTGTTGTCTATTTTATTTAGTTTTGCTCCTTTGCATCCCAGTATCTCTACTTGTACACTCATATTCTGCACATCTATCACTCCAGTGTTTAATTGCTATATTGTAATTATTTCACCACTATGGCCTATTTATTGCCTTACCTCCATAATCCTAAACTCATTTGCACACACTGCACATAGACTTTTTCTACTGTATTATTGACTGTATGTTTGTTTATTCCATGTGCAACTCTGTGTTGTTGTTTGTGTTACACTGCTTTGCTTTATCTTGGCCAGGTCGCAGTTGTAAATGAGAACTTGTTCTCAACTAGCCTACCTACTTAAATAAAGGTGAAATAATAAATAAATAAAAATCAGGGTTCCCCAACTTTCAGGGTATTTTTTTTATTGTTGGACATAAAAGACTGTAGAAACACTAGAAAATCAGCTCCAAGTGATTTTTAATTTTGGAAATCTGTTGCCAAGTATTCCCATGCATAAAACAGAGACATGATATATATAATCAAGGTTTGAAATTATTATGTTTTAGTCAAATATTATATCTGCTTGTGGTCAATTTGCAGTCTACAAATGATTTCTAATTATTTTCCGGTCGCCCGACCATCCRCTCAAGAAAAAATAGGCCCTCGGCTGAAACTAGTTAATGATCCCTGCTATACATGAATTAAGACATCTTTGACTTCTGTTATTCCTGGTGAGGGAGGGGATGGGGTTGCTGGCTCATCCACATAAATCTACTCTGAGCCTGTCCCCCCAAGGCAATCCCCAATCTCATTTTCTCTGCATGCATAAATTCAACTTGGTCTCAGGGCATTTCGTATTATTCTATATGTATATCTGAGACACTCCATATGGAATGATATGTTACGTTTGGTATGGTAGTTAATAATTTGTGGATGTCCACCCATTTCGTATAATAAAATGTTAAAGTTGTCTGTTCCAATTTTTGGGTTGCTAGACTCGTTATATGCTCACCCATCCACACCGAACAACCACCCTACTTTCGTTTTTGCCTTAAGTAACCATCTGTCTTATGTAACCATACCAAACGTAACATATCATCCTAAATGGAGTGTCTCGGATTTAYGTACGGAATAATACGAAATGCTCTGGGACCAGGTTGCTAAATTGTGTAAGGAGCACATGCCATRAGATTGCGGGTTATTGTGAACATCAGGCTCTTTTGGCTCTGGACATCTCCTAACTAGATCAAAGCCCAGGGTAACATCATGTGCTGCTGTTCAAATCCCCTGGCATCCCCACTGGGCATCTTCYCTCCCTCATAAGGCACTGCAGGATTTCAACTCTTCTCTGCCCCTCTTCATCTGATGCTTTTTATCTCAATTACATGGCCCCCCTTGTGCGAGATGGGAGTTAATCCTGGTGTTACCGTGATCCCACCGGCTGGGATGATCCATCTGAAGGGATTAGGGATGCCTGAGGGAGAAAGGAGAGTGGGAGACCCAATAGGGAGTTCAGATCAGGGGTGAAATCTCATGGGGAGCCAGCAAAATGAGTTGCCTTTTAATTGCTGGCCATGCCTAATCCCATAGAGTTATAACACCTGTGGTGGTGTGGTGTGTGCGTATTTGTCCCCATCCAATGATACGTGGAAAGAGAACGAGTGATAAGAAGAAAGAACGAGACAAGGGTATGACAAAAAAAATCCACATTCATTATTATAGGGTATAAATCCTATTTCTAAATCCCTTTTCTCTAAAACAGGGTGTAAATCCAATTTCTCTCAAACTGTCCCAAACATTCTGATCTTCAATATGTTTTTATTTATTTGATAACAATTTTTTACCTTTATTTTAACAGGGAAAACATGTAAGAAGTGTAAACATTTAATAGCAATAGTTTTCGTCAATGTACCGTGCCTTCCCCTCTATTCATATTAACAATTGTATTGTATCCCAAACACCCAAAATATGCAGAGTTGCCTTGGTTGTCCATGTCATAGCTACAGCAAGGATAGAATGTACTAACTTGAAGGTCACAACAACAGCTGCACATTATTTATTTTTTATTGGTTTTGAACTATGGAGAATGCCCTGGTAAAGTTCACTGCATTCACCCCCCCCCCCCCCAAAAAAAAACATATATATTTTTATTATATCTACACTGAGTCTACAAAACATTAAGAACACCTGCTTTTTCCATGACAGACTGTCCAGGTGAATCCAGGTGAAAGCTACGATCCGTTATTGATGCCACTTGTTAAATCCACTTCAATCAGTATAGAGGAAGGGGAGGAGACAGGTTAAAAAAGGATGTTTAAGTCTTGAGACAGTTGAGATGAGTACCATTCAGAGGGTGAATGGGCAAGACAAAATATTTAAGTGCCTTTGAACGGGGTATGGTAGTAGGTGCCAGGCGCACCGGTTTGTGTCAAGAACTGCGACACCGCTGTTTTTTTCATGCTCAACAGTTTCCCATGTGTATCAAGAATGGTCCAAGAATGGTCCACCACCCAAAGGACATCCAGACAACTTGACACAACTGTGGGAAGCATTGGAGTCAACATGGGCCAGCATCCCTGTGGAACACTGACGACACCTTGTAGAGCCCATGCCCCAACAAATCTAGGCTGTTCAGAGGGCAAAAGGGGGGGTGCAACTCAATATTAGGAAGGTGTTCTTAATGTTTTGTACACACACTGTATGGGTATGCTATACAGGGAGAACCAGAACWTTAGCCTTGGATGTGTTCAGTTCAATTCACATCTATTTAGGTGATCCTTTGACAGTGATCCTTTGCTCGCCTGAGGTAGAGTATATCATGATAAGCTGTAGAYCACACTATTTACCAAGAGAGTTTTCATCTATATTTTTTGTAGCTGTCTATTTACCACCACAAACCGATGCTGGCACTAAGACCGCACTCAACGAGCTGTAAAAAGCCATAAGCAAACAAGACAATGCTCACCCAGAGGGCACTCCTAGTGGCCGGGGACTTTAATGCAGGAAAATTTTAATCTGTTTTACCTACTTTCTACCAGGATGTCACATGTGCAACCAGAGGAAAACTCTCAACCACCTTTACTCCACACACAGAGACACATACAAAGCTCTCTCTCACTCTCCATTTGGCAAATCTGCCCATAATTATATCTTCCTGATTCCTGCTTACAAGCAAAAACCAAAGCAAGAAGTTCCAGTGACTCGCTCAATACAGAAGTGGTCAGATGACGCAGATGCTAAACTACAGSMCTGTTTTGCTAGCACAGACTGGAATATGTTCCGGGTCTTATCCGATGGCATTGAGGAATATACCACATCAGTCACAGGCTTCATCAATAAGTGCATCGATGACGTTGTCCACACAGTGACAGTACATACATACCCCAACCAGAAGCCATGGATTAGAGGCAACATTTGCACTGAGCTAAAGGGTAGAGCTGCCGCTTTCAAGAAGCGGGACTCTAACCCGGATGCTTATAAGAAATCCCGCAATTCCCTCAGATGAACCATCAAACAGGCAAATAGTGAATACAGGACTAAGATTGAATCCTACTACACCAGCTCCGACGCTCGTCGGATGTGGCAGGGCTTGCAAACTATTATGGACTACAAAGGGAAGCACAGCCGAGAGCTGCCCAGTGACACAAGCCTACCAGATGAGCTAAACGACTTCTATGCGTGCTTCGAGGCAAGCAACACTGAAGCATGCATGAGAGCACCAGCTGATATGAGTAAGACCTTTAAACAGGTCAACATTCACAAGGCCGCAGGGCCAGACGGATTACCAGGACGTCTACTTCAGGCATGCGCTGACCAACTGGCAAGTCTCTTCATTGACATTTTTCAACCTGTCCCTAGCCAAGTCTGTAATACCTACAGTACACTACAGTTCAAAAGTTTGTGGTCACTTAGAAATGTCCTTGTTTTGAAAGAAAATAAAAAATGCTGTCCAATAAAATAACATCAAATTCATCAGAAATACTGTGTAGACATTGTTAATGTTGCAAATGACTATTGTAGCTGGAAAAACGGCAATCATGGAATATCTACATAGGCGTACAGAGGCCCATTATCAGCAATCATCACTCCTGTGTTCCAATGGCACATTGTGTTAGCTAATCCAAGTTTATCATTTTAAAAGGCTAATTGATCATCAGAAAACSCTTTTGCAATTATGTTTGCACAGCTGAAAACTTTTGTTCTGATTAAAGAAGCAATAAAACTGGSCTTCTTTAGACTAGTTGAGTATCTGGAGCATCAGCATTTGTGGGTTCAATTACAGGCTCAAAATGGCCAGAAACAAAGACCTTTCTTCTGAAACTCGTCAGGCTATTCTTGTTCTGAGAAATGAAGGCTATTCCATGCGAGAAATTACCAAGAAACTGAAGATCTCGTACAACACTGTGTACTACTCCCTTCACAGAACAGCACAAACGGGCTCTAACCAGAATAGAAAGAGGAGTGGGAAACAGATGCCTCACAAGTCCTCAACTGGCAGCTTCATTAAATAGTACCCACAAAACATCAGTCTCAATATCAACAGTGAAGAGGCGACTCCGGGATGCTGGCCTTCTATGCAGAGTTCCTCTGTCCAGTGTCTGTGTTCTTTTGGCCATCTTAATCTTTTATTTTTATTGGCCAGTCTGAGATATGGCTTTTCCTTTGCAACTCTGCCTAGAAGGCCAGCATCCCGGAGTCGCCTCTTCACTGTTGACGTTGAGACTGGTGTTTTGCGGGTACTATTTAATGAAARGCTGGTCATGACTACATGATAATCCCAGAAACCCTAGACCCACTCCAATTTGCATACCGCCTCAACAGATTCACAGATGACGCAATCTCTATTGCACTCAATTCTCCCCTTTCCCACACCTGAACAAAAGGAATACCTACGTGAGAATGCTGTTCACTGACTACAGCTCAGCGTTCAAAGCTCATCACTAAGCTAAGGAACCTGGACCTAAACACCTCCCTCTGCAACTGGATCCTGGACTTCCTGACGGGCCGCCCCACAGGTGGTAAGGGTAGGCAACAAGACATCTGCCATGCTGATCCTCAATACGGGTGCATGCTTAGTCCCCTCCTGTACTCTGTGTTCACGCATGACTGCATGGCCAAGAATGGCCAAGCATGACTCCAAGGCCAAGAATGGCCAAGCATGACTCCAACACCATCATTAAGTTTGCCAATGACACAACAGTGGTAGGTCTGATCACCGACAGTGATGAGACAGCCTATAGGGAAAAGGTCAGAGACCTGGCAGTGTGGTACCAGGACAACAACCTCTCCCTCAACCTGTTCAAGACAAAGGAGCTGATCGTGTATGACAGGAAAAGGAGGGCCGAGCACGCCCCCATTCTCATTGACGGGGCTAAAGTGGAACAGGTTGAGCGCTTCAAGTTCCTTGGTGTGAAGAGGGCACGACAACGCCTATCCACCCTCAGGAGATTTGCATGGGACCTCAGATCCTCAAAAAGTTCTACAGCTGCACCATCGAGAGAATCCTGACTGGTTAAATCACCGCCTGGTATGGCAACTGCACGACCTCCAACCGTAAGGTGCTACAGAGGGTAGTGCGTACGGCCCAGTACATCACTGTGGCCAAGCTTCCTGCCATCCAGGACCTCTATACCAGGCGGTGTCAGAGGAAGGCCCTAAAAATTGCCAAAGACTCCAGCCACCCTAGTCATAGACTGTTCTATCTGCTGCCGCATGGCAAGCAGTACCAGAGCGCCAAGTCTATGTCCAAAAGGCTTCTTAAAAGCTTCTATCCCCGAACCATAAGACTGCTGAACAGCTGATCAAATACCCGGCTACCCAGACTATTTGCATTGAGCCCACCCTTATTTTATGCTGCTGCTACTCGCTGTTTATTATCTATGCATAGTCACTTTACYCCTAMWTACATGTACATATTACSTCGACTAACCTGTACCCCCACACATTGACTCAGTACCAGTACTCCATGTATATAGCTTCGTTATTGTAATTTTWTTGTTGCTCTTTTATTTTTTACTTTAGTYTATTTAGTAAATATTTTTCTTAACTCAAATTTTTCTCAAAACTTCATTGTTGGTTAAGGGCTTGTAAGTAARCCTTTCACGGTAAGGTGAAATAMCTGTTGTATTCGGCGCATGTAACAAATACAATTTGATTTGATTTGAAAATTGTCTTTAACATCCCTCTCCTCAAAATTGTCGTCTTCAAGATCTTCCCACTCAGTCCACATACTATCCATCACACCTACACAACATTCATTGTGTTTTTAGTGCTTTTCCCTTGGTGTCATAAAGCTTTACAATACTTGTGTTTGAAAGTMCCACATAAGAGATAGTGTTTGACGTAAGAGAGAGATCCACTCTTTCAGAAAATATGTAACCTTCATTACAGGACATTCACTATCATGCAAATAGCCCTTTACCTCGCAAGGTCACAGCTCATCAATTCAGAGTCCTGTCCTTGGTTCCCCACAAAGACATCTGCTCATGGCAATATCCATTCAAACCTGCACCAAGCCTCTACAAACTATTACCACTTGAGCTCCTTCTAGTCTCTAGAACAATACAGTTCCTTCATTTTCTCCTTAAGTGGATGGCTATACCCAGAAATTAAGGGAGACATGCTGATTGCGTTGAAAAGTCTTCACTTTTTCACGTTCTTCAACAATACAGTACAAATGCATTGATGAGTCATACTGTAGCTGGTGTTTTCTGACTGTTGATCAGTGTCCCTCTCGAGATTCTAGTTACCATCAATGTTCCCTCAAAGTTTTAGGGGTACTGAGCAAATTTTAGGTCTTGTGAGWGGAAACTTGAACATTGTGAGGCTGTACCCTTACAGTTTTATAYAGTAGCCAATAGGCTATTGTGGCTATTTGAGAATAATGTAGGTCTACCAACAATACCAWTGGAGAAAATTCCATAACATTTTAACATGGAAATAGCTTTCGATTTCTATGATATAGCCTACAGTAGCCCATATGTGGTGTTCAATGCAGGCCWACATTGCATGAGACTTTTTAAAAGGGCTTGACATTAATTTATGATTTTTTACTTGGTCTGTAACACCATAGGCAAAAAAGGTGACTGTAAATTGCATTGTATTGTGTTGTATGATGCAAGAAACTACTTTACAAAATAAAATGTGTTATTATTACCATATAGTGAATTAGACAATATAGGCTACCCCTCTGCCTATTGGCTTATTTGCATATTCAAGCCTGTTTCAAAATACAACACTCCCCTTTAATTAAGACATCAGCTTTTTACCTAACTGGCTTTTCAAAGACTGCTTGAAATCTAGCCTACATGTTTTGTGCTCTTGTAGGAGGCAGTAGCTCCACATTGCCGATCTATACTTATCTATAACTGGGCTAATAACTCGCTAACTAGCAAAGAATATCAACAAATGTGCAGACACGCAGGCTCTGTGCTCTGATCTGAACTGATCTGAAAAGTMATTTACTCATGGGTGATTGAAAGACAGTTGGTGGGCTACCCCACTGATAKAATTCTACTCCATTGCGCTCTGGCTCTGCCTACAACAAAATCACAGACTCAATCTTGCAAAGTTGGATTTGTTTTGGTTTGTTGCATTGAAAAGGGGCTGATATAATGTTGATTCGATCACAGAAAAAAACGTTGATCTATATAGTGCAAACTAATGGGGCGAACTCAGTGAAGTTCAGTCTCTTGTCTCTCCACGGCCTGGCATTTGTTCTGCGCAGCAGTCCTGGAGGAGGTGCGKCCTTAGAGGGAACAGCCTTAATATACTCATTATCAGCATTATTTATGAGTTATGACTCATTGCATTTGAAGATTCTGAAACAAAAAAACAATGAATATTACAACTAAATATAATTAAATGGATCGCAATGTCACGTTCTGACCTTAGTTATTTTGTTATTTCTTTGTTTTAGTATGGTCAGGGCGTGAGTTGGGTGGGTTATCTATGTTCGTTTTTCTATGTTGGCTTTTTCGTTTGGCCTGGTATGATTCTCAATCAGAGGCAGGTTTCGTTGGTTGTCTCTGATTGAGAATCATACTTAGGTAGCCTTTTTTCACCTGGGTTTTGTGGGTGGTTGTCTTCCGTGTCTGTGTGTTCCACACGGAACTGTTTCCGTTTTAGTTCTTTCACTTTATTGTTTTGTATTTAAGTGTTCAGTTTTGATCCATTAAATATTCATCATGAACACTTACCACGCTGCGCTTTGGTCCTCCTCTCTTTCTCCCAACGAAGATCGTTACACGCAAAGCATCAAATAATGAAAATGTATGAATCAGTTCAACTCTGACTTATACAATGGTGTTGAGTTAGGACTCATGAACGAGCACTCAATTCCTGTGTAATGTATCTGTTTGGGGTTCAGATCTACATGCTAAAGGTTTCTCTGCCTCTGGTGGAGATGGACCTTTGCCAGTATAAATAAACACAGCAGTGCGGACATACAGCACAACACGTCCCTATTGCTAGGACGGGGGCTCTATGTGTAGTGTATGCAGTGCTGTGGTGTGATGCTAATACAAGGTGACACCAGAGACTGGGATGGCCCTGGGCCTGACACCCCTGACACATAGGGCAGGTCATGTAAGGGCCTGTCATAGCAGATTAGCGCTGACCACATTATGAGCCTCATAAACACATCATTACTGCTGATGRAAACACTTGAGAAGAGAACCCCAGTCCCCCCCCGTCCCTGTCCTCCAGACCTCCACAGGGACAGACAGTCATGGAGCCATGCATGGGAATTTCCCATTATCCCCACTGTTCTTATTTTCACAGTACTGTACATACAGTGTGACAGTGTGCTGATATTAATTGTATTCTGTTACAGATGTTTACATGGCAGGCGGCAATTTGCACAGGTATAACAACACAAGGCAGCATTTGACAGATTTAAAGGCCCAGTGCAGTCAAATTTGATTTTACTGTGTTTTGTATATATTTCCACAGGTTGGAATAATACTGTGAAATTGTAAAARTTATGATAATGCCCTTTTAGTGTAAGAGCTGTTTGAAAAGACAGCTTGAAATTTCAGCCTGTTTTGGTGGGATGGAGTTTTGGCCTGCCTGGTGACATCACCAGCCGGTAAATTAGTTAATAGGCCAATAAGAGAAGTCCAAACCTGTCACGGATCCCTCCGGAACTTTCATCACGCACACCTGTCCCCTATTCCCACTGATTAGTATTTGCATATATGTGCCCTTTGGTTTCCATTTGGCTGTCGATTATTGTTACAATGTCTGTTAGTGCTTGTGAGTACCTGTGCTGTGTGTTTTGGCTTTCGTGCCATTGTGGATTGCGCAGATGATTACGCGTCTCGTCCCGTGTGTTAATCATTGTGCGCGTGTGTTATTTATTCGAGGTACTCCTTGCTCTTTTGTTTGGGTTTCTACCCTGTGTTTTGTGTAGTGTTTGTCTGGYCTTCGTCCCCGTGCCTTTACACGGCACACCGTAATTTGGGTGCAATAAAAAAAAAWATTACGCATTCCTGCGTCTGTCTCCCGAATCTCTTCATAACAACGTGACAAAACCTCTCTGCCAATAACAGCTAGTTCTCAGTTTTCCCCTCCCCACTCAGACAGTCCTAATAAAATTCTTGCTTGAGAAAATGCTCTTTGCTAAGGAGCTATTTTTGTTTCCTTTTGACCATTTTAAGTGAAAACAATGACAGTAAGGTACTTAATTGTTACCCAGAAATGATTTGCTATTGAGATAAAAACGGTTGCCTTGGGCCTTTACTGAGAAACCCAGGACTCCCAGAATAGCAGACATCAAAATTATAGATGCCAGGTTTGAGATTACAGGATTATCTGTCATTAAACAATATGGTATTTTTACCCCTTAATCATATTACAATCAACTTTTAMCAGTTGAATGTAAACCCAAATATAAGTCTATTTTGTATTAAACATTTCCAGAAATATTTGATAGAAATATGCAAATGAGGTGCTATCTGATGAAATATGCACATATTTGCATATCACACATCCATTTTTCTGGACACTGGATGAAGTCAGCCTAAATATTTTGTTTTCACACTCCAGGACCAGACTTGTCCAGAGCAGATTGTGGATAAATGGCTTTTTTAATCTTTCTACCTGTAAAATACTAAATACATGAACAAAAAATGCATTTGTTACATATTTATCCCCCAAAGAAATTCTAGAATTAAAAAATGTACAACATATCAACAATTCCCTCTGGGCAAGTCTGGAGAATATCTAAGCAAACCACACACAATTTGGTGAATGCAGATGCTTCTGAGGCTGAGAAAAATGAGTTGGTGTGTGGGAAGAATTTGACTTTAGGGAAATGGCAGTTAAAGACAAGGACACTGAATTTAGACAACCAAACACCTATTTAGACTCAATCACCATCTCTTCAAAGTAAGTTACTAAATATAGTCCAGTTTGTAACACTCAATATGAAATGGGCTTTTCAATTATGTGGAATTTAATGTAGTGAGTTTTGAAATTATTGATGTATGCCCATTATAAAGTGTTTAAAATTCATTAATCTTGATGACGGTAGTATGATAAACTAAAGGCAATATACATTTTCATCAAGTTTTTGACTTTTGTATGTTWACTTTCTGAAAATACTCATGTTAATGGACCGAAATACCAACAAATCTCAAAATGAATACTTTAAGTAGATGCAAAAATGTAATTTAAGCCTGTGGTGCCTGGCCTTAACAACAAATTTACAAAATGCACCATCCAAAGAACAAAAACCTTTGAAGACTAGTGTCCCCTAATCACTGTCCTTGGAGATTGGGGTGCCCCAATAGCCCAGAGCAAGGAGTGTTTACTATGGCTCTCTGACACTACTTCCTGCATGATTTGGTCTCCCATCCAGAAAAAAACCTGGTCCCACCCTGCTTACCGTCAGGTGAATGCTAGCAAAGGGAAGCAGGGTGGTTTGGCTGTTGGCAAACATGAACAGCCTCCTCCTCAGACAAACATGAAGATATTATCTTGATATTGATTTTATACAAGATGAAGAATCCCAGCTGTTTCAATTTCAGCCCATACAGAAATAAGGAAAGGTCAACATTTCTATATGACACAGAGCTGTCAAACATCAGGAGGCTCGGAAGGACAGTTCACTTTACAACATGACCTGCTTTGAGTGGAGTCAAGACATTACGACTTTCAACATTTAAAAACCAAACCAAATCATCTATGATGCAGAAAGCAATTTAAATATTGCTCATCTATCATCAAAGAATGTTGTGAAACCACGATCAGACCGGCAGAGTTAAGAGTGTCTTTGAGGATGCCAACCATCCAGCACATGTCCCTTGCGAAATGCGAGATAGCGAGAAAGAGTGAGGACAATGGAGGGAGGGAGTAGGTGGAGTCCCTCCCGATGGTCTATCACAGCCTTAAAAGTCGGTCATTCTCCAGGAGGAAGAGAAGAACTTTGGGTTATTTGCGTAACCCCGGTTCTATGAGAATACGAGTGAGATGTGGCACTTATAGGATACGCCTTAGGGCGGGTCACAAGCTCGAAGTATCCAATCACACAGGTCGAGTGGCAAATGAGGTGAGCCCCTCTCCTAACGGGAGCCACTCGCCCGCTAACTGGTCATTCTCGAGCATGCCTCTCTTCCTTGCGCTCTTGCGAGCAGGGAAAAGCAGTGATATATCTCACTTGTATTCTCATAGAACCGGGGTTATGCAAGTAAGCCAAAGTTCTATTTCTACAACTCATTCTGATGTGTACCCTATGGGATATGGCCACCTCCTGTAACACAGAAATACTCTCCGAAGCCAGGGTAGTTCCAACAGCATCACCCCACAGAAGCTTTGACACTCAGGACAGTATGCGCCAATGAAGATGCAGTGACGTCTAGTCGGTAAAACCTCATAAAAGTATGAGGGGTGGCCCAACATGCCAACTTGCAAATCTCTTGTAAAGAGATGCCTTTGAACAKTACCCAAGTGGAATGAGCCCTCAGGCCCTCCGGGGGCTGTTAACACTTGCTATTATAAGCCAATATAATAGCCTCTACTATCCAATTGGATCGCTGTTGACGAGAGAGGAGCCTACCCTTRCAGTGGGGTGCTCAAGACACGCAACGTTGGTCACTCTTACGCTATGCTCTCGTTCTATCCAAGTAGATGCGCAAAACGTGAACTGGATATTAACGATGGAGGCGCTCTTCTTCTATACAAGTGAACGGCGGCRGGTGGAATGCCATAAGCTTTAACACGAGACAATTGTAATCGCTGTTGACCTTAGTCATAAATGGGGGGTTGGGTAACAATGTTACCTTTGATAACCACGGGGCAAACTGTAGGCACAAATGGTGGCTAGACCGTATCTCTCCCAGAGTCTCCAATCCCATTAAAGGCGATTCCCGCTGGACAACACGTCCGCTCCCACATTCAATACGCCTGGGACATGAGTCGGGCGTAATGAACGCGGAGTGCCCTGCTCCACAGAATAATCTTGACAGTTTATGTAGACGCAGAGAGCGAGTGCCAGAGCTGCGGCACAGGGGGCACTTGGGGGTTGAGTGGATGCATAGAGATGAGCCGCTGCATGAGCGTTAGGGTTTTAGGAATACAGATGTGCCTCTCCCCCCGATTTTGAATGGGGTCTCTACTGCGTCCTCTCTACCTCTGGGGGCGTACCCTTAGGTAAGACTCAGCTTATACTCAGCTGGCCCCTCCCCAGATTTTGTGTTAAATGCTCAACAACAAAGCTTTCTTAGTGTCCAACAAGCTTTCTCTGCCCTTAACCTTGTTCTGAACACCTCCAAGAGCATGTGGTTCAGAAGAAGAATGCTCCACCTGTGTGATTACTATCTCTGAGGGTTTAGAGCTTGAAGTAGTCCCCTCATACAGGTACTTGGRAGTATGGGTAGATGGTACACTGTCCTTCTCTCAGCACGTATCCAAGCTGCAGGCTAAGRTTTAATCTAGACTTGGTTTCCTCTATTGTAATCGCTCCTCTTTCACCCCAGCTGCCAAACTAACCCTGATTCTGATGACCTTCCTACCCATGCTCCCGGGTGGCGCAGCAGTCTAAGGCACTGTATCTTGGTGCTAGAGTCCCAGTGTCGTCCAGGTTTGGCCGGTGTAGGCCGTCATTGTCAATAAKAATTTGTTCTTAACTGACTTGCCAAGTTAAATAAAGGTTCAATTTTTAAAAATGCTAGATTATGGAGGTGTCATTTATAGATCAACAGGGAAGGGTGCTCTCGAGCGGCTAGATGTTCTTTAGCATTCGGCCATCAGATTTGCCACCAATGCTCCTTATAGGACACATAACTGCACTCTATACTCCTCTGTAAACTGTCCATCTCTGTATAACCGACGCAAGGCCCACTGGTTGATGCTTATTTATAAAGCCTCTTAGACCTCACTCCTACCTATCTGAGATACCTACTGCAACCCTCATCCTCCACATACAACACCTGTTCTGCCAGTCACCTTCTGTTAAAGGTCCCCCAAAGCACACACCCCTGGGTCGCTCCTCTTTTCAGTTTCCTGCAGCTAGCGACTGGAACGAGCGTCAGTAAGAGGTCATTACTGACACTTGTGGCTGCTTCGCATGATGTATTGTTGTCTCTACCTTTTTGCCCTTTGTGCTGTTGTCTGTGCCTAACAATGCTACCATGTTGTGCTGCTGCCATGTTGTGTTGCTACCGTGCTGTGTTGTCATGTGCTGCTGCCATTCTGTGTTGTCTTAGGTCTCTCTTTATGTAGTGTTGTGGTCTCTCTTGTGATGTGTGTTTTGTCCTACTTTTTTTTATCCCCCGTCCCCACAGGAGGCCTTTTGCCTCTTGGTAGTGTCATTGCAAATAAGAATTTGTTCTTAACGGACTTCCCAAATTAAATAAAGGTTAAATAAAAAAGTTTTTAAAAGATTAAACCGTGTCTGTCATGACTCTCTGTTGCTGGTCCCCTTAGAAGATCACAACTATTTCTCTGTAGAACAGGGCCATCTGTTGTATGACCTTGGTTGTACTTCAGTGATCACAGTTCCTTTTTGTGTGCATGTGTTTGTTTTGTCTTTGTACCTCATGTTGTCACCAGGTTGGAGTTCAGGTAGGTTTCTTGTCCCTCTGTCGTAGTAAAACTTTTGCTTTTATTTTTTTTATTTTTMACTTTTTCACTTTCACTCCTTTAGTTTTTAGGTTCTCCTTGATGGGTAAGTTGTTCCTCAGTCTGTGTCCCATGAGGAGCTGTGCTTGTGAAAACCCACACTCAAGTGGCATCGTGCGGTATACAAGCAGACTCCTGTAGAAGTCAGTTCAACTGTCCTTTGCTTTGTACATCCGTCTCTTCACTGTCTTGAACATATCATTTCACCAGTCCGTTCGATTGTGGGAAGTGTGGACTTGATGTAGTGTGGGCAAAGTCCTAGTCCTTGCTGAATTGCTTAAACTCTGCATTAGAGAATTGCGGTCCATTATCGCTGAAGACTTCACTCGCCACCCGTGTTTGGAGAATATGGATTTCATACATGTTATCACAGCGGTGGTGGTGGTGGTTCAGCCTACAAAACCTCTGGAATCTGTGACAATAAGGTGATCCATTACATTACATGTGAAAAGGTCAGCTCCAACCTTTTGGTAGGGTCTCTCGGGTGCAGGGTTGGCCATTAATGGCTCTGCATGTTTGCTTGCTATTGCAGACATGTATTACAGTTTGATATTTCGTCGGTCACATATTGGTTAATTCTGGGCAAATAAATTATTCACATGCTCTCTTCTTGCACTTCTTGATTTCTAGGYGCCCTGTATGAATMTTTTTTAACATTTCCTTCCTCAGATTTTTCAGAATTACTATTTTGCTTCCTTTGTAGACAATGTTTTCACCTACTGTCAGCTCAGCTCTGCAGTCCAGTATTAGGTTGTCTTGTGAGCAGTCTTGGTTCATGTTAGGCCATCCATTGATGATTGTTTTCTTCATGTTTGTCAGTGTTGTGCCTTTTTCTGTCTCAGTCCATATGATTTCCATCTTCCATCWGTGACTGGCAATGCTGTTGTGATCATTTCCACATATATTCTCACTTCTTAATCTGCTTCGGTACTCGCTAGCACCTTCGGGTCCACAGCTCTAGAAAGAGTGCACATCATTTTTCCTGGAGTGTATGCTACATTCAGAGAATAGCTTTGTAGTTTGATCATTCTTTGAGAATCATCAGTTCATCACAGTCTGTCTCTGTCTAGCTTTCCACCACAATAACTATTTTCACTAGGTTCAGTCTGTAACAAGCTGATAAGCCTAGTATAGCCTGCACATCCTGGGGTACTACAATGAATGACAGTGTGCACAGTGTTCTTGTATGACACTTTGGCAATGCACTTCCCTTTAACTGGAATCTCAACATCTGCATAACCTGTCACTTTAACTTTAGGGCCATGCAGTTTCGGTCTTGGCCCTTTTCTTTTTTTTGTATTTTACCCCCTTTTTCTCCCCAATTTCATTCTTGTCTCATCGCTGCAACTCCCCAATGGGCTCACGAGGCGAMGGTCGAGTCATGCRTCCTCCGAAGCATGACCCGCCAAACCGCGCTTCTTAACACCCGCCCACTTAACCCGGAAGCCAGCCGCACCAAGCCGTTCAACTGGCGACCGAGGTCAGCCTGCAGGCGCCCGGCACACAGGTCAAGAGACACATTTGAGGTGACAGACAGTGACACATGATAACTGAYGTTGACATTCACACTCTTGCCTGCGTCTAACTGATATAAGGTGTAATCATTAGTCCAACAGTTGCAAACGAGAGTTTCTATTGGACATTCAGGTATGTTTATCCTCTATTTGTTCCGTTTGCTTCCGTTTAAGAAACGTTTTTCAACAGAATCAATGGAATGAATACACCCCTGATCAGGCATAAACACAGTTCACTTTCATAGCAGCCACGTTGTATTCCTTCTTGCATGCGCTCTCCTACTCTCACCTCTTCCCTTTGCTTGTTACTCTCGTCGATGGAAGGATCGGACCAAGGTGCAGCGTGGTAGGCGTACATTTGAATTTATTAAATGAACACTGAAAAAACAACAAATACGATACGTAACGTCTAGTAGGGCTAAACAGCACAGTACCATAAACAAGATCCCACAAACTACAGGTGGAAAAGGCTGCCTAAGTATGATCCCCAATCAGAAACAACGATAGACAGCTGCTTCTGATTGGGAACCATACCCGGCCAACAAAGAAATAGAAAACATAGATTGCCCACCCTAGTCACACCCTGACCTAACCAAATAGAGAATTAAAAGGATCTCTAAGGTCAAGGCGTGACATTGCTTGTGGACTTCAATGCACAACACATCAGCTGTATGAGACCAGTTAAAAAAACGCTACATACAGCCTGTATCGTTGTCACCATATTTGTTAATGTAACGTCATAGTCAGCATAGCTAATAGAACTAATACGTTAGTAAACCCGCTACAATCATGCAGTAAGCAATAAATTAGTAAAACCAGAAGCTTACCTTGACTTGGAAGAGTTCCAATGTTGTGTTGGATAGTCATAGCCAGCTAGCCAACATACCCTACTCAAACAGAGGGATGCTGTTTCAGTAGGCTGAACTAGCTAGCTGCATTTGCTAGTTAAGTTAGTGAAACTGAAAAAAAAATACAATCTCTCTCTCTCTATTTCTCTCTTGCTTCTCTTTCATTTTGGAAGAAATTAATTTGTTCAAAACTGTTCAACTATTGTCTTTCTCTCTCTTTGAGTGAACTAGCCACCATATTTTGTGCACTGCAATGCTAGCTAGCTGTAGTTTATGCTTTCAGTACCAGATTCATTCTCTGATCCTTTGATTCGGTGGACTACTTGTCAGTTCATGCTCCAAGAGCTCTGATAGGTTGGAGGACATCCTCCGGAAGTTGTCATAATTAATGTCTATGTCTATGGAAGGGGGTGGGAACCATGAGCCTGCTAGGTTTTGTATTGAAGT
Source organism: Salvelinus sp. IW2-2015 (assembly GCF_002910315.2). Taxonomy (NCBI): domain Eukaryota; kingdom Metazoa; phylum Chordata; class Actinopteri; order Salmoniformes; family Salmonidae; genus Salvelinus; species Salvelinus sp. IW2-2015. The sequence goes on along the minus strand of NC_036851.1, from coordinate 13,598,248 downwards.
CAATGTATCCAGAGGAGTACGGAAGCTAGCTGTCCTCCGGCTACACCATGGTGCTACCCTATAGAGTGCTGTGGAGTCTACTGTAGACCTTCTTTGAAAATAGTGTTTTAATCAATTATTTGGTGACATGATTATTTTTCGAATAGCTTTATCTAAAAAGGAAAACTTTTAAAATGTTTAAAAATATATTTTTTTATTAAAATGGTCCTGCCCTTCCACCTCTGAGGAGACTCCACTGTCTTAAACTCAGTCTCTGATATCAAATTCACCTGTGCAGCTGTATCTAGTTTAAATGAAATAATAATGTAATTCACCTGCAAACAAAGAATCCTATCCTTCTTTTTAGTGTTTTTTTCAGATACAGCATCCATATATAACTCCTCTAGTTCATTTTCACTCAATGCATCTGCTTGGGTTTGCTTCCCTTTATTCTTACAACAACGAGCACTGTGGTTATTTTTGTTGCATTTGTTTTACGTCTTGCTGTATGCTGAAACATTTTCGGAGGATGGTGTGTTCCACAACAACCACATGCTTTTTGGTTGTCATCCATCACATTTTTATTCTTGGCTGGTCGCTCGCCTTTTATCACACAGCCACAATTTTTTGGGGATCTGTGCGTGGCCTGTTTTTTCATTGCATCCACGGTGCAACTACCATCACCAAACAGTTATTTTGCATGTGATTTCACTGTCTCTGCAGCCCTACACAGTGCTATAGCTTTATCCAAGTCCAGGTCTTGCTCTCTCAGCCCATTGTCTGGTATTCACACAGAATCTCTGATAAAAGACAGGATTGTATCAGTCTGCCAAACTCACACGTATTGCTCCTATTACGCAATTCCGTCGCATACTGTATCAATGGATTCTCCGGTTTTCTGAGTGCTAGTGAAAAATCTGTGCCTCTCAAACATCACATTTTGTTTTGGTATACAGTAACCTTTAAACTTCTCTAATCTTGCCATCAGTCTATCTTCCTCTTCAGTTAACTCTAAGTTATTGCACACATCCAGTGCCTCTTCCCCTATCACATGTAAGAGCCCTGACGCTTTCATCTTTTCACATCAGTTTCAATCGCAGCTGGGTACAGTTCAAAATGTACAGCTACATTGACAGTAAACTGAAGTTTTGGCGGTGGATGTAAACCTTCCATTTTCCGAACATTATCTACACTTCCCATGTACGTAATGATATTATGCTTTTATCTACTTATTAGCAGTGATGACTGTTATGCTAGCTAGCCTCACTTTACGTAGCCTAGCATTGGTGCCATTAGCTTAGCATCTTATGATTATCCAGTTTGTTGCTTTGTTGAGTTGTTTATTGTGTTTTTCCGTCCTTTCGGTTTCTTCTCATCCATTCAATCACTTCTGACATGTGTTAGGATTCAATGAATACACTGTAATGAAAGAGAATGAATGTTTAATGAAAGAATATAGTTTTTACATCTTGTCAGGAGGCACGTATTCATACAACTTTCTGTCACGTTCAACTGTCACCGAGTAGCTCTCCTGCGCATGCAACAAAGTGTGTGGTTTGGATCTTGCTGGACAGGGGCTTGTCCCAGTTACGTTTGGCTTCTGACACTGGGACCAGCTGGGACCGCTGGGAGGAGTTGTTTCTCCAGGATGGTGTGAGAGAGGAGTTTCCTCTTGTCGAACCAGTCCATTTCGGCGCTGCCACCCCCCGCGGGTGCAGGTCAGTTGATTCCAAGCTTGGTCTCTGCCTGTTTACAGACATTGACAAGCCCAAATTCTTAATTGGGTGCCGATGCTGCACTGAAGGCGGAAGAGAACCTCGAGCCGTCGGGTGAGTTTCCTCATCAATTTGGAGTATTTCTTCCTCATCCATATCAAGGTTCTCCTCGCTCACTGTTTCATATTGATATAGCGATTCGAGGGTTCCGTATTCCATAGCCTCCTCYCCGGACAGTAGGGTTTGTGGGTTAGCGTCATCACCCGAAGGCTGTGAGGGCGACAAATATTGTTGGGGTTTACTCTGTGCACTTGCCAGTTTTCAGGTAGTGCCCTACAGTGCACGCATAACTCTGGGTTAGTGAGTGATGCCGCAGCGTGCTCAAAACCCAAGCAGGCGATACACATGGGATGTGCATCTGGATCCAATAGTAGAAGTGCATCTCYCTCCCCCTTCCACCCTGCTCCCTGCATCAGCAGCCTGCTTACCCAAGACAATAGCCCCAGGGTAAAATGCACAGCATTCGGCCTGGATAACAAGGTGCTCCCCTTATTAATAGAACACATAAATTAGTTATAAGAAAAGCACAAATATTAAAATTCCCATTACAGGGCCCTAAGCTAAATTTTGTTGAACTTCTTGATTTAGCCTCTGTTTCAATTCTCCTCGTTAGGAGATGCGACTGAGAACGAGATTTGGGTCTTGGAGGCGTGCTTTGATGTGGGTGTCTCTTGTGTGTGTTTGAACGTGAGAAGCTTTTGTACTTTAATTCTACCAAAACAGCACACAGTTACATTCACTCTTCCCTAGATAACTTGAAACAGTCTAATTAGGTCTTGTGTCTGGAAGTAGTCAATTTTGACACCAGAATAAATGTTGCTGACTAATATCGATGCCATAYAGGCCATTTTCTACCAGAAGTTGTTCATTGCCTTTAGTTGCTCTTTGAGCGAGCACACAAAACTGTGCTTCTTGAGTAGGGACTGTGGCTAACACAGCGCTAATTACCAGGAAGTGTGGATGGGACAGAGCTGTCTGTGTATTAGATCATGTTTATGAATGGTAATTGCTGCTCTGATATATCCAAGGATGCTGCTGTGTTTGCTCATTTAAAGTACCCTGTTGGTACAGCACAGCACAACCTCTTAGGCAGTAAGCCCTCATTGCATCCTTGTTCATGGCATTCCTCAATTGTGTGAGATTGAGGGCAGACCCTGTCAAAAGATTTCTCAGTGAGATGATGTGATGCCTTACAAGCTCGGCCAAGCGATGTGAAGCAGATGCAGCATTTGTTGGAATGTTTATCAGTCATGAATCACACATCCTCCATCAAAGGCCCATGATCCTCAGGGGGAAGGGCTGCCATCTCTCTCCTATTTAATGTGCTGTTCTATAAACCAATTTCTGTGTTTATGCAAGTGGCTGACTGTACAAATCCTCACTCTCAGTAGCTGCAATTTGGCAGTATGCCCAGACCTTGTTTTGAGAACGAACAAAATATATCTCAGTTTCAAGGTCTCAGCTTAGAGAGAAGAAACAAAATGGTAATGATTAATTAGTTATGCTAAATCATGCAAATATAACTTGTCTGCGTATAGCCATATATAAGACAACTGCTGGGACTGCCCAGGAGAGCTCCAGATTGACATGTGTACTATGGTGCATTGAGTTGGTTGGAACCTCTCCAGCCAGCTGACAATAAACAACAATTAATTTAAGATTGACTTTGAGTGTCCCTGTGCAAGAATTTCCACGACAGACCCCAAAAGGCTAGGGCCGGCTCTGACTGCATGTGTGGGTAGGATGAGGATACGCAGACCCGCGAGCCACATAGGCCCCTCATGATGAGTTCAGAGTTTGTGGCCCCCACCCCCATCAAAGTTGCCCATCCCTGTCTTAGAGGGATAATGATTAAAGGGATGTATTGTGTACTGGTTGCTATTGRGGGACTAATTAAATAAGACCCTTTGCTGTGTTGATATTGATTATTACTGAATGATTTTTACCATGATGAGACATGTAACGATGTGGCCCTTTGGGGTGTATATAGTGGCTCCCCCCTCTCTCACTCAATTCAWTTAAAGGGGCTTTTTTGGCATGGGAAACATATGTTAACATTCCCAAAGCAAGTGAAGTAGATAATATACAAAAGTGAAATAAACAATAAAAATGAACAGTAAATATTACACTCACAGAAGTTCCAAAAGAATAAGACATTACAAATGTCATTATGTTTACGCCACCTTTCAAAAGTTTGGGGTCATTAAGAAATGTCCTTGTTTTTGAAAGAAAAGCACATTTTTTGTCCATTAAAATAACATAAAATTGATCAGAAATACAGTGTAGACATTGTTAATGCTGCAAATGACTATTGTAGCTGGAAACGGTAGATTTTTTTAATGGAATATCTACATAGGCGTACAGAGGCCCACTATCAGCAACCATCACTCCTGTGTTCCAATGGCACATTGTGTTAGCTAATCCAAGTTTATCATTTTAAAAGGCTAATTGATCATTAGAAAACCCTTTTGCAATTATGTTAGCACAGCTGAGAACTGTTGTTCGGATTAAAGAAGCAATAAAACTGGCCTTCTTTAGACTAGTTGAGTATCTGGAGCATCAGCATTTGTGGGTTCGGTTACAGGCTCAAAACTTTCTTCTGAAACTCATCAGTCTATTATTGTTCTGAGAAATGAAGGCTATTCCATGTGAGAAATTGACAAGAAACTGAAGATCTCGTACAATGCTGTGTACCACTCCCTTCACAGAACAGCGCAAACGGGCTCTAACCAGAATAGAAAGAGGAGTGGGAGGCCCCGGTGCACAACTGAGCAAGAGGATAAGTACATTAGAGTGTCTAGTTTGAGAAACAGATGCCTCACAAGTCCTCAACTGGCAGCTTCACTAAATAGTACCCGCAAAACAACAGTCTCAACATCAACAGTGAAGATGCAACTCCAGGATGCTGGCCTTCTAGGCAGAGTTCCTCTGTCCAGTGTCTGTGTTCTTTTGCCCATCTTAATATTTTATTTTTATTGGCCAGTCTGAGATATGGCTTTTTCATATTCATTATTCATTCATTATAAACCTAGAACGAGAATACCGACAACCGCCGAAGCAACTATTCTATGAGAACATTTCCGAATGGTACTCTGAAGTATCCATTCTAACCACCTACAAACACAAAATACATTGTGACTTCTGGGAACGTTAACCAGAGACTGATGAACTCTACAGGACGATCAAGTGTTTTCAACGGAGAGACAACAACGACATACAGGTGTAAATATGTACATTGCAATTTCTTTCAGAATGAGCGGCCGTTCATGTGCAAAGTATTAGCATGTCCATGAATACAATTATCAACTATGTGTGTAATCCATCTTGTCTTTCCCGCACTTTATCTGCCCCACCTCTTTCCTTTGTATACCAAGCCGTCAAATCAGCTTAGCCCACTAGGGACTTTTCTATCATTGTTAGTAACCAATATCTACTGTTTGTTTTATGTATTTCTTTGATTAGTTAGTTAGTTAGTTAATAAATAAATAATTAAGCAATTTGTATTTTGCTGATTCATTATGGAAACTAGTGTTTGTGCAGATATCCAAGGGTTTGCGATGTTCAGTAATGAGAACTGATGAGGTAATAATAATGCATTAATGAGAATGACTAATCAATCAGATATTAAAATATCTGAATAGTTTTATTCTGAATATTATAACTTGGTATATCAAAACATTTTCCGTGGTGCCCCGACTTCCTAGTTAATTAATGTTTACATGATTAGTTTAATCATGTAATAATTAAACCTAGAGAACTGGTTTRATATAAGTCTTCACATTTAATGATAGTCCAGACACGACAGACAACAGCAGAATGACTGAATTACAGAATTATCAAATTACATTCGATAGACACATTTTGATTGATGCATGGCAATCAGAGTGACAAAAGAAAGAACAAGCAAAAAATATCATCCTCTGACATCTTTAGTTCGTACTTTGTTGAAGTTGGTGGAAAATAATCCTTCACACTCTTTCCCTTTTGTTACATTTGCTATAGAGGACATGCAGTCTTTCACTGCAGCCATTCAGACAAATCGTTGCCATTGTACCCTTAACACTTTTAGAAAGATAATTTCCGGTCTATTCAAGGGTACCACATATATTATGCAGTGCGCAGTTAAATGACTGTTAAATCGTTTTTCATAGCTTTTTTTCGTCTTCTATGCTAGACAATCTCACCCTTTTTTTTATCATTCTGGCATTAAATCCTTATTAGAGTGAATAATTGGAAGACTACTCTTATCCAATTCCATTCTGATTAGATGGTGTCAATCTTTACCATTAATTTGGTATTGAGGCATGCATATCCCCTATGCATACCGAGGGATCTAAACACAACATATGGTGTGGAATATGAGTTCAGCTCAACTAGACTACACTGAGGTATGAAAATGACAAACTGTGAATTTGGGGGGTGAACTATTCATTTAAGAGGATTCAATACCACTCTAAGATAAAACATTAATAAGAAATCACACAAGGACACTTAACTGCAAGTTATATGCCTCCAGTAAATGCACTGCTTCTGAGATAGTCTGGATAGCAGCTGCGTCACACTGACAGTAAAACATATGGATATAGACAGGCAATACTCTGTGAAAGTAAACTGACAGTTATTTATATATTTTTCCCTGCGCTTGGAGGTAAAATTGCACTTCATGGTCTTAATGCTTTTTGGACTGAAATGGGATGTCAGTGTAGTGCTCATATGTATCCTGACAGTCATCCGTGGGTCTGGTCTAGTCTGGTGCTGCAGGATGCCTCTCTCACAGAGCACTCCTACTAAGGTGATGTGACACCGAGGCATTTGTATTGTGAATTGACCTGCTTGCCTTTGCGTAGCAGTAACTTGGCATCGGCGATTACAGATTGTGGAATTATAAGTTTGGAAAACCTTTCTGACTGTAGTAAAAAAAAAAACATTGTACTGGCTGAAACTAAGCCYACGAGAAAGTGTCAGTATGTATTTCAGGCTGTATTAATTGTGATCATATTTACAGTGTGAGATTTTTTTTATTGGACAAAGCGATGTCAATCAGGGACAACCTGAGTTACAGTATGTACAAAATGTTCTTGAGCCTTGAGTCTCTGTYCATGAGTATGTGCATACATGCGAGTGCGCTCCTGTGTGTGCCTCCCCACCTCAGTGTGTGGACTGTCAGTGATGTATCTGTGTTGGCCCAGAGCAGTGGGCTGTGGGGAGACAGTGATAGTGATGAATCTATGCAGAGGGCTGGATGTCTTCCTGGTCCTGCCGGCAGGCTCCTCAGTCCCAGCCCAGCTCCGTGATTAAAGACTGGGTCTGGCATCTCCTCTCCTCCCCGACCTCTGTATTTCACCTGCCGGAGGGCTAGGTTATTGGCTCCAATGGACTTCCTTTTCTCCAGTTTATAACCATACTTCTTGCCTTTTAGTCAATGTCACAGTAATGGGTTTTGTTCCATTTATCAGATCGCCTTTCTCCCATACAGTCCCCTTTGACAAGAGGCTCGCCTCGCGTTAAAAATCTCCCTGCTTCGTGTACTCTCCCTAGCAGCTGTTTTTGGAATGCCCACTCAGAGAGAGAGAGAGAGAGAGAGAGGCACTTAAGTGCTCTTGAAGTAGTCATTTCTTTCATATCTCAATGAGTCTAAGTGCTTTGGGATTACTTCACAAGTATCCCTAGCAGCAACAACACAGAGTGGCGTTATGTGACTGATGTTTTGCATGGTCAGTGAATAGCCATAAAGTACCAGACATCCCTCATGAGTATGACAATAAGAGAGAGAGCCATGGGCCAAGGTCAGTGGATTATTTGGATTCCTACTTCAGGAAACAATGTAAATTAAAACCCTAATTGCGTCGAACAACGAGCAAGGCCAACAATATACAGTATGTTAATCATTGAATCATTTAATCATGGTAGCAGAGGATCAATACATTTATCTCTATTTTATAATCAATCACACTGGTCTCATAGACTAGACGTAACATAGTAAACGTAAATCCGGGAGACTCGAATTACAATAATATGTTAGTTTGAARTGCATGTCCTTGCCAGTATAATTAAAGCACAGCTCTATTGCCACCCATAATTCAATAGACTCTAGAGTAGTTCATTAGGAAGCAAAGCACAAATCACCTTGTGTTGAAGATTAACAAATTGATTGATGCACAATAATATTAAGAGCCACTTTACATCAAATAGGGTGATTGAGATTCAAACACAACCTACTGTACCCATCCACCCCGAGTGACCAACCAACCAACCACCCTCCTTTTTTTTTTTTTTTTTATCTACGGGATCGGTGTCCCCCCGCGGGACGGTTGAGCTAACGTAGGCTAATGTGATAACCTCTTATGGATCCACCCCTTTTTTTAAATTTTCGCCTAAAATGACATACACAAATCTAACTGCCTGTAGCTCAGGCCCTGAAGCAAGGATATGCATATTCTTGGTACCATTTGAAAGGAAACACTTTGAAGTTTGTGGAAATGTGAAAGGAATGTAGGAGAATATAACACAATAGATCTGGTAAAAAACATATAGAAAAAAAWKTAAGATAATGCAAAGATTTTTTTTWAATTTTGTATTGTTTTTGTTCCATCATCGTTGAAATGTAATAGAAAGGCCATAATGTATTATCCCAGCCCAGTTGCATTTTGGCCACTAAATGGCATCAGTGTATGTGCAAAGTTTTAGACTGATCCAATGAACCATTGCATTTCTGTTCAAAATGTTGTATTAAGACTGCCCAAATGTGTCTAATGTGTTTGTTAATAACTTTTCATGTTCAAAATTGTGCACTCTCCTCRAACAATAGCATGGTATCATTTCACTGTAATAGCTACTGTAAATTGGACAGTGCAGTTAAATTAACAAGAAGTTAAGCTTTCTGCCCATATCAGATATGTCTATGTCCTGGGAAATGTTCTTACTTAAAACCTCATTYTAATAAGAACAAATATCTCACAATTGGAAAGATTTAATACCAAACCTGAGATTTTGGAGAACTGCTTCACAATATMYMMWRYSMMWMTMKMKYKTGTCATGACTGTCCTGTGGGGATCMGAATGGGTCAGATCAGACTGGGGGGAGGGGGGGACTGTTGCCCGTCCAAAACTCTAACGTCCAAAAAGTGGATAATGGAACAATAAATATAACATGAAGAATTTGGGGAACGGTCAGTGGGGAGATGTGGAAAAGTAATGTCAGATWGTCTTTCATTTTGTGATGTCATTAAAAACTGTATGGATSAAATACTGTAATTTGGGAAGGATACCCCTTTAWTCTGTCAAGTTTCCATCCAATACGTTGTCTATGTGTTATGAACATTTTTGAAAGTATTTTTGTTAAGATAGGAATGTGATTTTAGGAGTCATAAGAGAACTTCTAATCATATCCTTTGCACATTAACTAGCATTATAAGGACTGGCTAAGAATTGGCTAAGAATTGGCTAAGCATTGACATACCAGAGCAGAACATTGCCAGCTCCACAAGAGTGTGCAAAGTTGTCATCAAGGCAAAGGATGGCTACTTTGAAGAATCTCAAATATATTTTTATTTGTTTAACACTTTTTTGGTTGCTACATGACTCCATGTGTGGTATTTCATAGTTTTGATGTATCCACTATTATTCTACAATGTAAAAATAAAGAAAAACCCTGGAATGAGTAGGTGTGTCCAAACTTTTGACTGGTACTGTATATCATATAGTGTTAATTCTGGAGATGGTGACTCTAAACAAACTCTTCCGTGGTGCCACAAATTCCTAATGAGTTAATTGTTACATGATTMCTTTAATCGGGTAACAATTAAACATAGTTAATGGTTTAAATAAATAACAGTCATCAGATTAATGAAAGTAAAGTCACAACACTTGTGACACATTTTTCAAAAAAAGTGAGGCGTCATCCACCAGTTGGGATATCTTGAGTGTTCTGCCCTGGAATGTAATGCCTTCAAATAGACTTTGATAAACTAATGASAACAAGGTTTGAGGTACTGYACTAACAAAAATWAAAAAGGTGAGATTGGACAACATTGTCGTGTTCCTTTGTAAATGTTAAACCTTGAGGATGCTCCATGACAGAGTTTGATATAGCTATTGCCACCATTATACAGACTTCTAATAGCATCAACAACAAAAATTACCGAACTTCAAATGCTTAAGATGCAAAGATAAAATTGTGATTTACCGTATCAAATGCTTTCTGAAAATCCCAAAATAAGATAACAGGGAAGTCATCCAATAGATACACAATACTCAACCAAATCTAACACCARCCTCAAAGTATAAGATATATGTCACCCTTTCATTAACCCTGATTGAAATTCACCAATCAGATCATTCAAGCCCGACTTTAACCTTTGCACACAGATTGAGACTATAATTTTGTAGTAGTTATTGAAGAGTGTGATTGGACACCGATTATCAATAATTACGAGATCTTGGTGTGGTTTACGTACAGTATGGGTAATAACCCCTTGCTTCAGAGAGGCAGGAAGTTCTCCCTTCTTCATAGCCTCCTTAAAGGGTAAGTAAAATGTTGCTATTTCTTCAGAGAAGGTTTTGTAAAATTCAGCGATTAATCCATCACAGCCTGGAGATTAGCTTTTTTTAAATTGAGCAATCCCATATTGGATGTCCATAATGGATAAATCTTGACAAGACGGACTGAATTCTTCACTAACCGAGTTAATATTATTTATAGAATCAAGGAGATCCTTAGAGTCACTCAAACTGTTGTCTAAGGAGTAAAGATTTTCATAAAACTTAGTGGTAAGGTTTGATAACAACTCTCTATCCTCAGAGGTTACCCCATTTAATCTTACATTTCCAAAGTGTGTTGAGTTCCCCTCTCCTCTTTTCCAAATTAAAAAAATAGTATTTACTGTTCTTTTCACCTTTTTCAAGCCATTGTCTTCTGGAACTTCTGGAACATTCCTCATAAAATGTATCTAGTTGATTATGTAAATCATTCAATTTAGCTTTCTCATTAAGATCAAGATGCTCAATCTCTGTGATATCAGCAATTTTCTTAGAGAGCTCAGCTACCTCACATCTCCTTCTTAAAGCAAGCTGTTTCCCATAAGTAATACAGGCTGAGTATATTTTAAATTTCAGCAGTTCCCAATATTTCTCATATTCTGCATTAGAGGAATTTAAATTCCAATAAACAGAAATGTTATTATTAGATTATTAAATGTTTAAATCATCATGCAAAAACATGATGTGCGTGAATTCCTGCAAGACAGGAATGTCAGTGTTCTGCCATGGCCAGCGAAGAGCCCAGATCTCAATCGCATGGAGCACGTCTGGGACCTGTTGGATTGGAGGGTGAGGGCTAGGGCCATTCCCCCCAGGAATGTCCGGGAACTTGCAGGTGCCTTGGTGGAAGAGTGGGGTAACATCTCACAGCAAGAACTGGCAAATCTGGTGCAGTCCATGAGGAGGAGATGCACTGCAGTGCTCAATGCAGCTGGTGGCCACACCAGATACTGACTGTTACTTTTGATTTTGACCCCCCTTTGTTCAGGGACACATTATTCMATTTCTGTTAGTCACATGTCTGTGGAACTTGTTCAGTTTATGTCTCAGTTGTTGAATCTTATTATGTTCATACAAATATTTACACATGTTAAATTTGCTGAAAATAAATGCAGTTGACAGTGAGAGGACTTTTCTTTTTTTGCTGAGTTTTATAATCTGACTGCATAGATATTTTCCCAGAAGACTTAAGAATTTCCTAATTTTCCTCTAGAAGTAAGTTATTTGGAGGACTAGAACAGTATCCATATACATTACACAACTAAAATAATCTGTCCATGTGGTTGTTGACCGCTACTAGCCAATGTCCATTGGTATCTATTTGTGTAAACAAAAATGTCTCTTTGAAATTGTGTGCTAAAATTGCAACCCCAGCTGAATGATTAGTACCGTGGGCCAAGAAAATGTCACTGCCCCACAGATAAAAAAAAAAAAAAAGTATAGTCCTCTTTGCATGAATGTGTCTCTTGAACGAATACAAGATCTGCGTTGCAGTCCTCACAAAACAGAAAAAAAGCTTTCCTCAATAGGTTTTGTATGCCTCTGGCATTGATTGACATGAACTTCAAGTCCATATATACAAAATAGAAAGGAAAATTAATCTCTACCCTCTCCATAAAAATGTGCTTCATAAATGTATTTATATGTCTTAACTTGTAAACCATAACACCACAATTCAATACTACTCAGTTTATTGTGGGGGAAGGGGCTACCTTGTAAGCCTTCCGGTGGAGCAAATCACCCCGGGCAATGGTTATTTCTACAATACTGCATAAAGATCAGCATGAGTACTTTCTCTAAACTGCATGTGATTATTCAGATCTATGGCACAAAAATAAGCTTTCCACTTTGTGATATGYTAACACACACACTGTCACACACAGACACACACACAATGCAGATGTGAGGCCTGAAGTCAACTTCTTGCAGCTTCCAACCAGAGCACACAGAAACGAGGATGCCACTCAAAGCACATTGTTCAGCTAAATAGCCAAAGCAGTCCTCTAAAAATAGGGCACACAGCTGAAGGCTCTGGGGGATAAAGCACGCGCCTTGAAAAATATGTGCTATCACAAATTAGAGAAAATTCCTGATACAGTTCTACAACAGGAATGAATGAAAACAATGTATGGCTCAAAACATACACACACACACACACACACACACAGACGATGCTGAGCTGAGCTCCAGCACCTTACGGGTCCAAAGAGAAGTAGGATAGAAAGTAGAATAAAATACTAACCCTAATCGTAACCCTAACCCTAGATTGGTAATACATTTGTACTTACAACGGTAACCCTAGCCCTAGCAATAACCCTAGCCCTATCTTCATGGCTGCATCCCGGTTCAACCCTAACCATAAGCCTAACCCTAATCTTGGCACAACTCTAACTCTGACCTAGGCACATTAACCCTTACCCCCACCTTTGAATTCTCAATTTAACCTCTGCATATGCACACACAAACACACACACACACACACACACACACACAGACAGACAGAGACACATTTTGACTATAGACTGAACTGCCTAGAGGGGCACGTTCAACACAATCTGTGATCCCATTTCCTATTTCCTCATGAAGCCATAAGGGTGTGTGGATGCAGCGCCCATATCATCTTTCTCTTTCTGAGTCACCATGAATCAAAGGAATGGCTAATGATGGCATCAAGAGCAGAGCTATGATGGGATGCTCCAGTTAGCTTAATAACCAGGCCTGATTTCCAAGGGGGAAAATGAACCTTCCTAGAAAAATACTTCTGTGAGACACTCTTATATACAGTGCATTCAGAAAATATTTAGACCCCTTGACTTTTTCCACATTTTATTACGTTACAGCCTTATTCTATAATTGATTTAATAGTTTCCCCCCCCCCCTCATCAATCTACACACAATACCCCATAATGACAAAGCAAAAACAGGTTTTTAGAATTTTTGCAAATGTATTAAAAATAGAAAACATAAATATCACATTTACATACGTAAGTATTCAGACTCTTTACTCAGTACTTTGTTGAAGCACCTTTGGCAGCGATTACAGCCTCGAGTCTTCTTGGGTATGACGCTACAAGTTTGGCACACCTGTATTTGGAGAGTATCTCCCATTCTTCTCTGCAGATCCTCTCAAACTCTGTCAGGTTGAATGGGGAGCATCGCTGCACAGCTATTTTTAGGTCTCTCCAGAGATGATCGAGCGGGTTCAAGTCCGGGCTCTGGCTGGGACACTCAAGGACATTCAGAGACCTGTCCCGAAGTCACTCCTGCGTTGTCTTGGCTGTGTGCTTAGGGTCGCTGTCCTGTTGGAAGGTGAACCTTCGCCGCAGTCTGAGGTTTTCATCAAGGATCTCTCTGTACTTTGTGCCATTCATCTTTCCCTCTATCCTGACTAGTCACCCAGTTCCTGCCACTGAAAAACATCCCCACAGCATGATGCTGCCACCACCATGCTTCACCGTAGGGATGGTGCCAGGTTTCTTCCAGATGTGAAGCTTGGCATTCAGGTCAAAGAGTTCAATATTGGTTTCTTCAGACCAGATCATCTTGTTTATTATGGTCTGAGAGTCCTTTAGGTGCCTTTTGGCAAACTCCAAGCGTGCTGTCATGTGCCTTTTACTGAGGAGTAGATTCTGTCTGGCCACTCTACAATAAAGGCCTGATTGCTGGAGTGCTGTAGAGATGATTGTCCTTCTGGAMGGTTGTCCCATCTCCACAGAGGAACTCTGGAGCTCTGTCAGAGTGACAATCGGGTTCTTGCAAGGCCCTTCTCCCCGATTGCTCAGTTTGGCCGGGCGACCAGCTCTAGGAAGAGTCTTGGTGGTTCCAAACTTCTTCCATTTAAGAATGATGGAGGCCACTGTGTTCTTGGGGACCTTCAATGCTGTAGAAATTTTTGGTACCCTTCCCCAGATCTGTGCAACGACACAATCCTGTCTCAATTCTTTCGACCTCATGGCTTGGTTTTTGCTCGGACATGCACATTCAACTGTGGGATCTTATATCGACAGGCGTGTGCCTTTGCAAATCATTTCCAATCATTCAAATTTACCACAGGTGGACCCCAATCAAGCTGGAGAAACATCTCAAGGTTGATCAATGGAAACAGAATGCACTTGAGCTCAATTTCGAGTGTCATAGTAAAGGGTCTGAATACTTGTGTAAATAAGGTATTTCTGATTAGWTTTCTTATACATTTGCAAAATTTTCACAAACCTGTTTTTGCTTTGTCATTTTGGGGCATTGTGTGTAGATTGATGAGGAAAAATCATAATTTTATCCATTTTGAAATRAGGCTGTAACTTAATAAAATGTGGAAAAAGTCAATGGGCCTGAATACTTTCTGAATGCCCTGTAAACCATCCTAGGAAAGGTTTAGATTCATATAAATTCATGGAAACTAGAGTAAGGAAAATGTAATTTTTTGGTGGTCCGAGATTGAATTTGATTGATTGAAATGATTAGATCATTAAAAGTAGTAGGCTTCTCCACCTGGAAACAACATTACATACATTTAAAAATTATTGAGGATAAAAACACAATAAAGCCTGGAAGCTTATTTCCATTGTGGTCTTCATTTTGGCAGTGAGACGGCAGGTGAGCAAGACTGACACTTCACATGCACTCAATGCAATTAAAAACAACAACTGTACCCATTTACAACAATATTGATTGCACAGAGGTGCCCCTTTAAGAGTCACCTCGTGATAAAATACCCCTTAATTTAATCAAACCAACATGTTAGTTCCAAGGTATTTTTTTGTGACACATTAAAGCTGTTCTCTGATGACAGAGTTTTCACGTAGCTTGGTAAGCTGTTCCACATAAAAATGTATTATACAGCACTGCATGAAAATCAGAGTTTCTGGGTGAAATCGGATCTGCTATATTCCTGTGAAATTTGAGGTCCTGTAGACTCCCACGCATCCCTGAACACTTGAGTGATATAGGAATTTCTGGATAGTGAATTCTCAATTTTGCATTAATATGTTTCTGGAAATTTCTGGACCGTGCACATCACATAAATTCTCAACTGAGAGGCACCTGCCTGCCTCTATTTCTTCATGTGTTAGAAGAGAAGCCCAGGGGGGAAAGCAAACTCTCCATGTCTCCTTATGTATCTTGTTTTCAGGTTTGTAACAATTATAAGCATGGTTTCGCTTTCAAAATCTAGAGATAACATGCTTATCGAAACTGTGATGAGTTTTCTGGTCATTTTGAAAAACTAGTGAGATTTTCTYATACGTATGATTGTTGCCAAGCTGAGCTAGCTAACGTAAACTCACCCCATTCCTTACAAATGTGCGTAACCGCGACATTCAAACGAGGCTACAAAGAAAACTAATGGGACTGTAGCGACTGTGTTGACATCAAAATCGGGGGTGTGAACTAGGTTTCTATTCAAGCGTTGATCGACATGGGAATGGCTCTATAGTATTGGAGAAAAGTTGAAAAAACTGACCCTCCGTTACATCTTGACATGTCATGTCGTAACGTACAGCACGCATAAAGCAACTATTTCTGTCTTACAATCTCTCTCCACCACTTCTCTCATAGTTAAAAACAAGAAATGGACAGTGACGGGGGTAAGGGGGGATACCTAGTAATTTTTTCGTCATCATTGCATGCGATCATCATTCTCAAGCCGCTGTTTACTTCTAAGATCACTTTAGCACCGCCCTAAAAACCCGATTCAAATTCGACACAAACCTTCAAATAGGTATGTAATGACACATTATATAAACTCTTTATAGTGTTTTATTTACATTTTAGAGGCGATAAGGTGATAAGTTGGACAGATCGAGTGAAAAAAGCAATTTTCCCACACATCTGTCCTTCTCACTATCACGCATTAGTTTCGCTTCCCCACCCGTCATTTTTAAAAAGACCCGACGAGGCTCATTGCCTGCTTGAATTATGCGGAAACGGGCAGTGTTTAAGTCATGTAATTGATTTTGTTGGAAAGGGGAGAAATTGTGCTTTACAATGGTATTGACATTACAGTTGATCTGGAAGTATTACGTTTTTGGGGCGCTAAAATAAGGGCAATTGTATGGACCAAGGCGATGTACGAGTTTACGTGAGTTTACGTTAGCAAGATGGTGTTTCAGATCATTTGAATTTTTGTTCTAAACATTTTGGCTCTTTAATTTACTTTTATTAATTTGTTTTTACTAACAATGGCTCTTATTAAGTGTATTTACATGTGAATCTACATATGAACCACACTAATGATATGTATAATAGAAGTTTACGTTTTATAAAATGCATGCTAATTGCTAGCTGCTAACGTTACCTAGCTCAGTGCTTGGTGTTACCTAGCCTTTTTTTGGTGAGTGCCGAGGAAGGCATATATCGAAGTTCTCAGGACTTTTACAAGTGTCCAAAATCGAAAGTGTCCATCTATATCTAGTGATGAGCCTAAGCTGTTCATGTGTTTTTGTTACATTTAATACACAGGCCTCTTCTATAAATTGTTTGTACTGTTGTACAAGCTGTTATTGTTGCCGGTACAATGCGTGGGAGTATATTTAGTGGTTTTGCACACCACCATCTTAGTGATAAACTAGCTAACACTGGCTAGCTAACTTACTAACGAGCTAGCTAACTAAACCGGTTTAAACCCTGATGCGTCATACAGACCTAGCAAGACATACGTTTTTGCACAGGCAATTAGCTAGTAGATTCTTCTAGAGATTGTTGAATTGAGCTGTAACATTTACACAAATGTAATACTTTTGCATTCTCTCTAACACACAGATTTACTTCCCCGCACAATATGTCTGTGTGATGTCACAGAGCATGGACACATCGTCTGACGTCATCAGAGATGATCTAGAATGGTGTAGAATCGTTAAATGTTGTACAACATTTTCTCTGTGGTGTTCATTCAAACACTGAAAAAGAGTGATACTCTCAAAGGTATGCATTATGCTCTTTTTACATACGATAGGCGCTGGCCTGGCCACCGAAACAACATCAAATGTACCTTGTGCAGGTTCTTGCGCCACATATTACTAGACCGTGAGGTATGCATATCTCTCAGGTTTACCTGAGAACATAGGGGACACAGTCTTGGAGAAATATGCAAAGAATGGTCACCAGAGGAGAAAGCGGGTAAGTCTTTTTTTAAAGTAGTTTCTGAATAACACTAGGTGTATTGCTCCTGTATTACTCCTGGTCCTTGGAATACAAAGTGCATACATGGCCCTATTACATGTTTCAAGTTATATTTATATATATTTGAGCCTAGAAGAGTAGAATGAAAACGCGTGTTGAATTCCACCCACCTGGTCTAGAGTGGCTGCTAAAGCCCCCATAGTTCCATTAATTACCAATTGCTGTACTTTGTTGGAACACTAATTGCCGCTGTATCAGAACAGCATTAACTCTTTTACTGAAAATAACAGTAATCATGAGCTAGGTAGACATTTTGACAAATTCTACTTTAGTCCAAATGCCTGTAGCTCTGTTCACCGACAGTATAATGTGCAAAAGTTATAGCAGATCTTGTTTGATTATAATGACCTTTTGGTAGGTGTTTGTGGGTGATACATCGTGTTTGTGGGTGATGTGGGTGATACATGGTGATACATAGGTGTTTGTGGGTGATACATTGAGTGCACATAGCTAAAGACATCCACCAGGAGGATGGTATTCCACTATTGTTTTCACAATAGTCCAATAATACCAACAATCTCAGTAATTTCACGAGATATCAAACACTGTTTGGGGGAACTATCAAGGTAAGAGTGATATATGTCAAAGATTCCCTTTTTCTATCTCTCAATTTGGGTCTTTAAAGGGGCAATCAGCATCTGCTGCACATTTTTGGACTTATAAATGAATGATATGCACCCATTGATTCTTGAAAAAAATTACCTCTGAATGCCTCATGAGCTTAGTTCAACTGTCACACCACATCAGAATCCCAAATATAAGCTTATTTTACTCCAATGACTGTTAACAAAGTAAATGCAAACAAACACTATATAGCTTCAAAACGTGGTTAAAACTATCATGTTGATATCAGTGATGGTCAGTCCTTGCATCCATAGATCTATGAATTTGAGAGTGATTACATTTCTACATCCCTCAGCTTTTTACCAAAACAGGGAAACGCGTGGTTATTGTTTCTACTACTGATTGCTGCTTTAAAGTGAAGTTCTGACTTAATATGAATTATATGAATATGCATGACTTGAGACTGACGCATTTGTTTACTGTGTTCTATTGTTTTCTTTGTTTTTTTGGTTCTATTGTAGACACACAGTTGAGAGTGCTTGCAGAAGAGGAGAGACACATTTGGACAAGATTAATGTGGACCTGATGAGCGATGAGGAGAATGCCCTGCAAAACCGCAAACCAGTATGATTCATCAAGCCCCAGTACTTCCGGAGTGAGGTGTTCACTGCCCTTTGTCATGAACTACAGAGCTGCTTGAAGAGGGACCAGAGGTACTTGGCAAGCCACACCGACAGATCATTTCTGGGGGGTTTTCATCAAGGCAACCTCTCAACCCTCAACACTAAAGTAACTCCAATGGAGGCTCGCCCTGGGCCAAGCTGGATGACTCCTGTCGGTAATGTTCTTGATTATTTTGAAAACCCTTTTGTATATCTTGGACTTTTGAATAGACTCGTGCATATTCCTCCATATGAGGTATTCCCCCTCACCCCCCTTTAACCCATGTTAGCAGGTAAGTGTAACAGTATAGCTTCCGTCCCTCTCCTCGCCCCAACCTGGGCTCGAACCAGGGACCCTCTGCACACATCAACAACTGCCTTCCACCCATCGCTCCACAAAAGCCACAACTTCTTTAAAGTCTSAGAGCGAGTGACGTCACCGATTGAAACACTATTAGTGCGCAACCCTCTACAGTTTTTAATTGGGAAATACCCCTCTAAGGAAAAGAACTTAACCTGGGTTTTCATGAAAAGGCATGATTGGACTAAGGACGCCACTGAATACAGATGGCCTACGGACAGGTCATTTAATAAAACCAAATATCAACATGTGCAGGACATTGTGAAAAGAAGACAGGAAAATAAGACCAAGGGAAAGAAAAAAATATATATACAGTGGGGAGAACAAGTATTTGATACACTGCCGATTTTGCAGGTTTTCCTACTTACAAAGCATGTAGAGGTCTGTAATTTTTATCATAGGTACACTTCAACTGTGGAGAGACGGAATCTAAAACAAAAATCCAGAAAATCACATTGTATGATTTTAAGCAATTCATTTGCATTTTATTGCATGACATAAGTATTTGATCACCTACAACCAGTAAGAAATCCGGCTCTCACAGACCTGTTAGTTTTTCTTTAAGAAGCCCTCCGTTTTCCACTCATTACCTGTATTAACTGCACCTGTTTGAACTCGTTACCTGTATAAAAGACACCTGTCCACACACTCAATCAAACAGACTCACCCTCTCCACAAATGGCCAAGACAGAGAGCTGTGTAAGGACATCAAGGGATAAAATTGTAGACCTGCACAAGGCTGGGATGGGCTACAGGACAATAGGCAAGCAGCTTGGTGAGAAGGCAACAACTGTTGGCGCAATTATTAGAAAATAGAAGAAAATATAAGAAAGTTTCAAGATGATGGTCAATCACCCTCGGTCTGGGGCTCCATGCAAGACTCACCTCGTGGGGCATCAATGATCATGAGGAAGGTGGAGGGATCAGCCCAGAACTACACGGCAGGACCTGGTCATGACCTGAAGAGGCTGGGACCACAGTCTCAAAGAAACCATTAGTAACACACTACGGCCGTCATGGATAAAAATCCTGCAGCGCACACAAGGTCCCCCTGCTCAAGCAGGCGCATGTCAGGCCCGTCTGAAGTTTGCCAATGACCATCTGGATGACCAGAGGAGGAATGGGAGAAGGTCATGTGTCTGATGATTCAAAAATAGAGCTTTTTGGTCTAAACTCCACTCGCCGTGTTTGGAGGAAGAAGAAGGATGAGTACAACCCCAAGAACACCATCCCAACCGTGAAGCATGGAGGTGGAAACATCATTCTTGGGGATGCTTTTCTGCAAAGGGACAGGACGACTGCACCGTATTGAGGGAGGATGGATGGGCCATGTATTGCGAGATCTTAGCCAACAACCTCCTTCCCTCAGTAAGAGCATGATGATGGGTCGTGGCTGGGTCTTCCAGCATGACAACGACCCGAAACACACAGCCAGGGCAACTAAGGAGTGGCTCCGTAAGAAGTATCTCAAGGTCCTGGATGGCCTAGCAATCTCCGGACCTGAACCCAATAGAAAATCTTTGGAGGGAGCTGAAAGTCCGTATGCCCAGCGACAGCCCCGAAACCTAAGGAATCTGGAGAAGGTCTGTATGAAGGAGTGGGCCAAAATCCCTGCTGCAGTGTGTGCAAACCGGTCAAGAAAACAGTGGAAACGTATGATCTCTGTAATTGCAAACAAAGGATTCTGTACCAAATATTAAGTTCTGCTTTTCTGATGTATCAAATACTTATGTCATGCAATAAAATGCGAATTAATTACTTAAAAATCATACAATGTGATTTTCGGGATTTTTGTTTTAGATTCCGTCTCTCACAGTTGAAGTGTACCTATGATAAAAATTACAGACCTCTACATGCTTTGTAAGTAGGAAAATCGGCAAAATCGGCAGTGTATCAAATACTTGTTCTCCCCACTGTATATATCCATCCTGTTTTCTGTGACTGCTTTAAAAATGTTAAAAACTAAGGGTAACCTATTCTGGACTCAACAGAAAGCTACCTGTTTGAAAAAGGAATTGATAAAGATTAAAGACCCTGCCTCCGTCAAGACAGAGAAGTTTCCTCTCGAGTGTAGCACTCCACCATATGCTCCACCACCCCCTCCSTACTGCTGGGATAGGTTCAAAGGAATGTATCCACTACTCCCAAACKAACTAGTAGCTCTAGCCGATAATTCTTCCCCACCACCGGGTAGAATGTATCAAGAACTAGGAGATATATGGAATGATACCAAGACACAATCAACACCTCTTTATGCTAGAGTTACCACGGCAAAGGACCTCATGGCAGCTCAAGAAAAGAAAGTACAGAGCGAAATGGATAACGCTGTTGAGGTTATCAGACGAGGTCGTAATGACGAAGATGAAGAGCAAAGTCTAAGTGGTAATCAATCACACAGTGAATGAAGAGAACAGAAGAGAGGAAGAAGAACTGATACGACTGAGAACGGAATATGAAGAAAAAATKAAAACTGAACAACACAGGAGACAGTGGGAGGAGAAGAAGAGAGAGGAGAGAGAACGTGAATAATTCACTGAACACAAGAATGGAACTGCCCTTCACCCATTTCAGACAAGCACTACTGACAGTTGAGGGAAATGTTTCCCACCACCAGAGATRTTGCAAGACTGGGTGAACTGCTCTTCACTGAAGATGATGATATCTTCGACTGGATGGATAAGATGAAGACAGACTGGCAAGGAGAAACAACTGAGAGATTTGAAGGCCCTAATAAGGAGGACCACATTAGACACCACTGAAGAGCCTGGAAAAAGATGAAGACTAAGGAAAGAGCAAGAAAGGCTGGACTCGACACACAGACTCAATTTTCGCCTAAAATGACATACCCAAATCTAACTRCCTGTAGCTCAGGCMCTGAAGCAAGGATATGCATATTGGTATCATTTGAAAGGAAACACTTTGAAGTTTGTGGAAATGTGAAAGGAATGTAGGAGAATATAACACAATAGATCTGGTAAAAGATAATACAAAGGAAAAAAACATCTTTTGTATTTTTTGTTCCATCTTTGAAATGCAAGAGAAAGGCCATAATGTATATTCCAGCCCAGTGCAATTTAGATTTGGCCACTAGATGGCAGCAGTGTATTGTGCAAAGTTTTAGACTGATCCAATGAACCAATGCATTTTGCATTTGTCAAATAATGTTGTATCAAGACTGCCCAAATGTCCCTAATTTGTTTGTTAATCACTTTTCATGTTCAAAATTGAGCACTCTCCTCAAACAATAGCATGGTATTATWTCACTGTAAAAGCTACTGTAAATTGGACAATGCAGTTAGATTAACAAGAATTTWRGCTTTCTGCCMATATCAGATATGTCTATGTCCTAGGAAATGTTCTTGTTACTTACAGTCTCATGCTAATCACATTAGCTTACGTTAGCTCAACCGTCCCGTGGAAGGGACACCGATCCCGAAGAAGTTGGCCCAGCAGCTGGACCCAGSAGCAACAACCACCACAGCCTYCTCCACCACCTGCTCCACAGTTTACCCAAGCACCAGCAGCTCAGYTCCCTCCTCAACCATATGGGAACCCACAACCATACCTACCAACAGAAAACCGCTGGTGTGCTGGAATTGCGGAATGACAGGTCATATGAGAAACATGTGCCCTCACCAACCACAGCAGCAGCCACCCTGGCAGCAGAGAGGGGAAGAGGTCAATGGAGAGGGAATGCTGGCAGAGGGAACTTCCAAGGTGGTGGAGKTGGAAGACCAGCCTACACTGGACAGCCTCAACCTGTTTTTTCCCCAGTCTCAACCAATGAATGGTCGACAATATGGATGGCCCCAACAGCCTCCTGTGACAAACCAGGCGTGGTTCCCACCACAGAATAATCAACAATTGGGATGCCCTGACCCCTTCTCCAGTGTCACCAGTACATATTTCTGGATGGTACCAAAGAACCAATCATGACTGAAGGTCAACGTTCAAGAGGTACCATTTTTAATAGACGCTGGATCTCACACCTCCTGCATTGGATCTACAGGCCAACACATTGGCCTGGGACTCACATCTAAGTCAGTRAGGATGATGGGAGTCGCTGGGATATCTCAAAAACTGTACTGGACTGAAGATACAACAATTGACCTGGGGGAAGGTAATACTATTAAGGCTCCCTTTCTGAACTCTCCGCCCACTCCCGTTAGCCTGTTGGGTAGAGACATTTTCCTGATCAAGTCCAACATGATTCCAAGGCCCGACCTGACCTTTATGATGAACCTCTTGAGCTCCCTGATGTTACTCTCTTTATTGATGGCTCTGCCTTTATTGATAGGGAGACTGATAAGAAACATGCAGGGTTTGGTATAGTTTCACTAGATAGGTCATTGTTGATTGAACAGCCCCTGCCTGAACATTGCTCAGCACAACAAGCTGAGCTTCTAGCACTTACTGAAGCATGTAAATTAGGTCGTGGTTTGCAGGTTAACATTTATTCTGACTCTGCATGCGCCATTGACGTTTGCCTGTCTTGTATAGGGGTTTGGAAAGGTAGGGACTTTGTTAACACGTCTGGTACCCCTATTAAAACTTCTTAAGGCTAGGGGGCACTATTTTCACGTCCGGATGAAAAGTGTGCCCAAAGTAAACTGCCTGCTACTCAGGCCCAGAAGCTAGGATGTGCATATTATTAGTAGATTTGGATAGAAAACACTTGGAAGTTTCTAAAACTGTTTGAATGATGTCTGTGAGTATAACATAACTTATTTGGCAGGCAAAACCCAGAGGACAAACCATTCAGGGGGAAAAAATTGAGGTCACTCTCTTTTCAATGGTTTTCAGTGGGAATCTAGAAGCCGGTAATTTTCATCATAGGTACACCTTCAACTATGACAGACAAATGAGAAAAAAAAATCCAGAAAATCACATTGAGGATTTTTTATGAATTTATTTGCAAATTATGGTGGAAAATAATATTTGGTCAATCTAACCACAAAGTTTCTCAATACTTTTGTTATATACCCTTTTTGTTATGGACCAGATGACAGAGCTCAAACGTTTTTCTGTGAAGTCTTCACAAGGTTTCTTCACACACTGTTGCCAGGTATTTTTTCGGCCCATTCCTCCCATGCAGATCTCTCCTTCATAGAGCTATGTTGATGTTTTGGGGCTGTTAGCTGGGCAACCACGGACCTATTCAAC
>NC_036851.1:13571897-13573046 GCF_002910315.2 Salvelinus sp. IW2-2015 | reverse complement strand
CTCTCTCATCTTTTTAAGTGGGAGAACTTGCACAATTGGTGGCTGACTAAATACTTTTTTGCCCCACTGTAGATTCAAATAGAGCTTCTATGTTGCTTCCAGCCAAGTTGGCTATTCTTAAAAGGTCCATGAATTCACAGGTAACACTGACAGAATTAGTTTGGGTAATGCAGCTGCTGATGCTGCTGCTAAGAATGCTGCTTCCCGCTGGCATACTCATGCTGTTCTGCTTGCCTCCCCGTGTATGTCTGAAATCACTGATCTGAACCAACACCAGGCTGCGGATGCACTTAATCACCCTTTGTGGGAGTCTAGAGGCTGCTCCAGAGGCCCTGATGGCCTGTGGAGGCAATCACTCTCTGGCAAACCATTTCTGCTTCTGCCCCTCATCTCCTCTGTGTGTTGCCTGACGCGCCAAGGGGGAGATGGTTAGACTAATATCTGACACCCGGTTTTGTCCAAATCTGATTGAAATTTGCAAAACACACGTGTACTACATGCATGCAATACAACATTGGTAAGGGTACCCCCTGAAACCAGGGAAATTTCCAGCGCCGGCCAGCCCGTTCACCCATTTAGCTATGGATTTCATAGACATGGCTGAACAAAAGGAAAATAAGAGATACTGCCTGGGAATAATTGACCRCTTTACCAGGTGGATTGAAGCATTTCCAACTATGCACTGTGATGCTAAAACAGTAGTAAAACTTTTGGTCAGAGAAATCATTCCTAGATTTGGTATAGAGGAAGTTCTCTCTGCAGACAATGGTGGCTGCCCAATTGGGGATAGATTAGAAGTTTGTTTGTATCAACCATCCACAAAGTAAGGGGATTACTGAGAAGGCTAATTAAACCATAAAAAAGAGACTTGCCAAAGCATGCCACTCCACAGGGAAGTCATGGGTAGAATGCCTTCCCTTAGTCCTGATGAAAATGCGCAATAGTATAAACCGCAGAACAAGGCTTAGCCCACATGAGCTCTTAATTGGCAATCCAATGAGCGTTCCTTTACACAGACCAATGATTCCAAAACTGACTGACCGAACTGCACTGGATAATGATATGAATAAATAAACTCAGCAAAAAAATAAACATCCTCTCAATGTCAAATGTGTTTATTTTCAGCAAACTTGACATGTGTAAATATTT
>NC_036851.1:13535604-13571086 GCF_002910315.2 Salvelinus sp. IW2-2015 | reverse complement strand
GTTTATGACCATAACTCGATTCACATGTAGACATAAAGGACAAGTTCAACAGACATGTTGACTAACAGAAATGGACATATGAATGTGTCCCTGAAACCAAAGGGGGGTCAAAAATCAAAAGTAACAGTCAGTATCGTGTGGCACAGCATGGCATTAAAGTATGCGTGCAACTCCTCTCAGAACGCACTAGACTTTGCCCAGGTTCTTGCCTGTGAGATGTTACCCACTCTTCACAAGGCATTGCAAAGCTCCCGGACATTTCTGGGGGCATGGCCCTAGCTCACCTCCGATCCAAAAAGTCCCAGATGTGCTCAATGGCATTGAGATCCGGGTCTTTGCTGGCCATGGCAGAAGCACCTGACATTCCTGTCTTGCAGGAAATCACACACAGAATGAGCAGTATGGCTGGTGGAATTGTGTCATGCTGGAGGGTCATGTCAGGATGAGCCTACACTGGGGAGGAGGATGTCTTTCCTGTAAAGCACAGCCATTGAGATTGCTGCAATGACAACAAGCTCAGTCCGATGATGTCTGTGACACACCGCCCCAGACCATTACGGAACCCCCACCTCACAAATCGATTTTTTTGCTGAGTTTATATGAAGGAACTAAYCCATGCTGTTAGGTCCTTGTATTCCCAATACAGGAAAGCCCAGGAAGTTCCAGAGCAGGATGACCCAGACAGCCTGCTTGTTGACATTGGAGAATGGATCAAGCTGAAGGTCCACAAGAGAAAATGGAACCACCCCAGATGGATTGGCCCATAACAGGTCATCGCAGCAACACCCACAGCATTGAAGGTCCAGGAGCGTCAGGGGTGGCACCACCTATCACACTGCCAGAAGACGTCCCAACCATCATAACAGATAAGAGTGCACACCCAGACCCAGGTGCTTGTTACATCAATGACACCTTATGGTCCGATTTGTTAACAAATAAGAACTTGGGTAAACCTTTTGAGGTACACCATGTTTTTGATACTTCTCTTATCAGCCACACAGCAGCCTCTGTTGGGACGGAAAACAGATCCAAGGGCAATCATATTGAAAAACCAGGTAAATCTATATGGGTAAGACGATGGTCCAATCGAGGGAGACGTTAGCCACGCCTAGTGTTCGTAATGTGAGTCCTTTTGAAAAACCCTCAGCTCAGAGTGAGTTGTTTGGAATTAAAGTTTATGGGATTGGATTAACAACATCCCCTATTCCCATGCAGGCCCATATAACTTTGACTATTGCTGGTTTTGCTCTTCTTTCTACTGATGTGTTCAGAATCTTTAAGTGTTTACAGCCAGGTATAGCTGGCATAGCTACCATCGGCTAAGGAGGGTGGATTTGTATGGGCCCTAAAATATATTGTCCCCAACTGATATTGTTATGATCTCCCTGACTCCCTCTGATAACATATGACATTAGGATAATGAACCAGAATTTAACGACATTGCATGACCCCTACCACCCCCACAGGCAGAAGACTCCTGGTTTCCCGTTCTGGGTGGTTGAAAAAAACTAGACCATTTGGCGATTTAAGTTAGTCTTCAATTTATCCCATTATTGCGCCCCGTGCTTGTTTGTTCTGCGTTGAACTTTGCATTTGTGCATTTCTGGTTGCTAGCGTGAAAATGTGTACTTCATAAAGAATCATCGCCAGCATGTTTATGCTTCTGTTCCCTCATCCCCCAACCTGTATTTTTATCCTCCAATCTCCTGCAGATACTTGCAATCTAATCACCTTTTATGGATGATTCTTTATAATTACTATGCTTAAAGTTGCTTGTCTTTTAGTTGAGCAGTCTGGTGGACCTCAAAGTTGGGGAAATAAAGGTGTTAAACCAAGGTTATACCCTTTTAAAGCGGTAATCAATTATGTTATCATAATAAACTGTAATGATCTCCTCTTTCAGCGAGACCTCTGTGGTTGTTAAAAACCTGTTTGAGTGTTGTGACCTTTCAGACACCATACAGAGCATATACATTCAGACTCCTCCTGTCTGGATCCCACCGTGGTTATCTGGTTTTCTGAGAACACAAGGCTGCCACAGACCTGATGAAACCAGCCCCCTGTCAGAAGATGCTTACACTTGTTCACCTTGTCATGACTMTACTTGTGATGAAAGGTCAAGTTTCGGTCAAACCCACTTCTGAGTTCTTACTTGCTGATAAGATGATTCCTGCTGTCAGGGKGAGGTTAGATGTATTAAAATATTCTTGCTAGGGAAAGTTACGTAAGGAGGATTGGGGAGGCTATGTGAGTTACAGGATGTCTTAGACATTTTGCAGAACTTGGGGAGAACTATCATATACTGTTATACTGTACTCTGTACCAACTTCTGCCTACAATTGTATTACTAAAAGGAGTATTTTAGTACTTAAACAAAGAGCCTGTGTTTCCTTTCCATTACTAATGTATGTTTGATAATTATATAGACTTGATCATTTGTTGAAGAAATTGACCAACACACTCACCCCCCTTTGATCTCCTCCTTTTCCGCAGCAACCAGTGATCCAGGTGAACAGCATCAATGTAACAGTATAGCTCCTGTCCCTCTCCTCGCCCCAACCTGGGCTCGAACCAGGAACCCTCTGCACACATCAACAACTGACACCCACGAAGCATCGTTACCCATCTCTCCACAAAAGCCGTGGCTCTTGCAGAGCAAGCTAACTAGCTATCCATTTCACACTGGTTACATAAGCACCATGTTAGAAATTCAAAGATTAATGAAAGTGTTTTCAAAAGAATCAAGCAGAGTACTGGTAGGAGTCATACCAGCTTGGCCCAGGGCTAGCCTTCAAGGGGGTTACTTTAGTTTCAGGGCCTGCTTAGCCTGAATGCAGATACTATTACCCAATTTCTCCTGCTTTACTGAAATTAATTGTCATCCTTCAAGAAGAGGATGTGCGTGTTTTATTGAAGGAACTAATACACAGGAATGTTCTTGCAACGTTCCCATGAAACGGGTTTAGGGCATTCATATCTTCTATTCTGAGAACATGGAAACCATGTTCKGTGTAATTGATGGAACCCAGCAAACATGACTCCATTAGCCCCATGTGGGTATTTGGTGGGCAAGGTGGGCACGGGCTGGCTCACACCAGCCCAACGCAGGCTAGCCCACACCAAGCCCACACCAGCCCAACCTAGCCCACACCAAGCCCACACCAGCCCAACATGGGCTAGCCCACACCAAGCCCAACATGAGCTAGCCCACACCAAGCAAACAACATGAGCTACGCCCAAAACCAAAGCCCAACCTAGCCACACCAAGCCCACACCAAGCAACAACATGAGCTAGCCCACCACAAGCCCACACGGGCTGCCCACACCAAGCGCAACAGACTAGCCCACACATAGCTAGCCCACACCAAGCCCAAACCAGCCCACACGGGCTAGCCCACACCAAGCCCAGCATAGACTTAGCCCACACCAAGCCCACACCAGCCCACCACGGGCTAGCCCACACCAAGCCAAACATAGACCTAGCCCACACCAAGCCCAACATAGACTAGCCCACAACATAGCTAGCCCACACCAGCCCACCACGGGCTAGCCCACACCAAGCCCAGCATAGACTAGCCCACAACATAGCTAGCCCACACCAAGCCCACACCAGCCCACCACGGGCTAGCCCACACCAAGCCCAACATAGACTAGCCCACAGCGCATCGGCCCAATCTGTGTAGCCTGCTTATTTCAGGCAAAGTGAGGGCTGCCTTCACCAGATATGGACTGGCCACACTGGGCAAATGCCTTGGGGGTCAACATGGAGCCGATGACCAGTCCATTTCCCTGATCCTCTCTGATGATGCTGCAGAGCAGATGCTTAGAGAATTTGACCACAGGGCATTAGAGCTTCCCATGTACAGAATTACGTGTCTCTCAGTAGCTTTGCTAGCATCTATCTGACTTGATATCAGTAGCATGGTGACGTCTGTTTCAAGAGCGAGAACAACAGGCAGCTGAGATGTTCCTCAGGATGTTGTCTGCAAGGCCAGACTAGGCTAAACACATTTTAAAGCTTTATGTCAACCCCCTCAATACAATTMTTGAATTATGCTCAGTTTGCTTATGCAATATACGGCAAATAATATTTAAGACTTGAAATCTACATTCCAGTCTCTTTGAACTACCTCACCTTTTTGTTTGCGAAACATATCTGCACTCGCTGGGTCTATCAAAACAAAAAAGTAATTGAATTGGGWGACGACCTTGACGAATAGACCTCTCAGAAAGCGTTTGGGACATAAATGAAATCCTTGACATCACAGGAGTGCAGAGCGAAAGAATGCGACAGTATTTCTCAAGGACTCTCTCATACTTATGAGTGGGCCTGGGTCTCCCATTGCTATTCTTCACACCTCCGTGTGGGCAGTGAGGTGTAGCGATGAGTCATAAAGGCCCCCCAGCTCCCATGCTGCCTACCTATCTGCCTGGATGCCTGCCTGCCTGTCTGGCTTTTCCATGAAGCGTTAGCAAGGCAGCACCAGGGGTAATTGAGCAGCAGATGTCTCCTCAGGGAGTGCTAATGAGGGACCTTCACATCACAAACCCACATGAGCCCAGCTCTACCATGGACACCTAGCAGCAGAAGGCTTCTGCTGAAGTCGTGTCGTTCTTCTAAAAGAATACAAAGAGAAGAAAAATGATTTATAGAGGTCAAGAATCTTCTTTGATTCTGAGGTGGCTCTTGCCCTGAACACTAAGCAGTCACCAAAATCCTCACTAAAATCCACAGCAGGTTTTCCTTTCTCACTATGTCAATTATGGTTTTACTATCAATCTTTTGGATCAGCACTTCTTCCCCCTGTATGGCATAGAGACTTGGCGTGTCCTGTGCCCAGGCATTGCTGACACATGCCAGATCTTACAATGCCTTGATAGGTATTTTATGTATCAGCCAACCACATCGTATGCAGGGGAACGCGCCCATTAGCTCATGTTTTAACCATTCCTGACAATCACCTTGGTTCATGTGAGAAGATGTGTCCTGCCTACCATTCCCCTATCCCTCCTCTCCTCCTCTCACTCATGGAGCWGATTCTCAAAGAGGTGAAAAAAGGGAGGGAAGCCTAAGAGGCACATTTATCACAAAGTGGCTCTCGACTAGCATCACTTTCTTAATGAAATCTCACCTGACAAACCCTCCTGAACTCAGCAAAGAAGTCAAGCATCTAGGCTATACAGATCATGCAACAATATGTTTTTTTAAGATCCACGGTTTGGTACAATAATTGTACAGTAATAGCTTTTTTTCCCCAGAGATGTATTTCCTTGAGGTCCGCTTTGCTTAATTTTATATCATTTTCACAGTTTGTCTCACTGCTCTATATGTTGACATGATAATAAGAGCCGTTTCAGCTGATGGAGATTCACACCACATCCATATGTCCCCTGTTGCAGCCCCAGCAGCACAGCAGGCTCTACAGGAATCACATCTGAGGTGTTTCTATCGGGCTGCACTTTCATCTCTTTCTGTGGCATATGCTCGGAGAGTGAATTWCACGCCCTCTACAGCCCCCCCCCCCCCCCAGGTCCAGAGACAGGCCATTCACAGAGAAACTAGGGACATGCACAGATCTGTCAAAAAAAAGTAAACATACACATCTGACTCCAGGCAACATATTGTCAATTAACATATCCGCATTATTCTAATGATGTGGTGGGGTGGTGATGAAGATGTAAGGGCACAGCTGTGAATAAGCAATTTAAAAAGGCAAAAGAATGTAAACAGACTGATTTAGTATTTTGGCTTATTATACATAGAACTACACTGGATTCACAAGAACGTGTAAGTCACAGTCCACTGTAATTCATGGGGCAATGCAAAATGAATATGTGTGGGCTACATACGTGCATCATACCTGCATCACTGTCATTATGTGCATCATTGTCAATAAATATTTTGCACTGCTTCAACTTCTTTCAGTATGAGAGAGAGAGAGAGAGAGAGGATTTGGAAGGCAGATTTAGATGGTGAACTCCATTGGCCTATGAGTAACAAAGGTCACCATAGCCCAGGAAATGTCCCTCTGCTATCATAGGGAAATATATTTGTGTTTCTGCCACTGAATGACCTGCATGTTTGACTCTAACCCACAATTCAGTCTAAACCCCTTAGTTTCCTTGAGATTTCCACTTTCCAAATGTGTAAATTAAAAGGGAACATAACACTGGACAAAAAAAAGCTGTATTAAAATGTGTGTACAATTTTGTTTTTAAGTGCAAATTTTCTCCAGCACAGCAGATATGATCTAAATCTTATCATTTAGGGAGAGTAATGGAGGGTGAAGGAAGTCAAGGACAAGCTCCAAATAGCTCTTAACTTCTGAGTGAATAGTGAAGAGCCCTGCACTGTGTTCTTCTTTGTCAAAAGCTTCTGCTCCAATAACTCCATTTATACAGTTATCAGSCTTTGTGGCTTTATGACGCAGGTGCTGGCTACTTCAACTTTCAGATAAATTATTCAGATGGATCTCCTATAAATATAACTCTGTTAAAAGGAGTGAGGACTGAGGAGATACCCCACAACGCTACTGCTAATGATTTATACATACACTAGATGACTAACAGGGGGCACTGTTTTGAAGCCACCGCGCCTCCATCTTGCTACTCCCCCATGTTGTAAAATATATTTAGGAAGTTATAGAAATACATTAATTAATGTATACATTTGTTTTTGACACATTTGTTTATATTATAGACACTTTAATGTATACTTTCTTACATTGTTTTATTTGAGAAAAAAAATATATGAAAGCTTCACCCAAAAACCCAACTTAAAAATAAAAAAGAATTCCATGTAATTTTGTCCTTGACACAGTGAASAGTTGGGAGTTTGGGACAATTTCATCGTAAAACTATGTATGTACAGATTCCACATTTGGACCGTTGGGGGGATGCAAAAGGCCACCCTTTAGATCAAATTTTGGAGTATGGGCATGCCATTTTCTTTCCCAGTTACATTGTTTTCCAATTTTGCGCCAACTAGAAATTGTGCGAGCAATAACAGGACCAAAGTGAAGCTTACATTGTTTAAGAGATATATCAGTGAAGACCACCTCTTCCAGGGCAATATTTCACTCTATACTCAGCCAGGGGGCAGAAGAATCATGTCTMAACCAATTTAGAATGCTGTGAAGTGTTAGTTCCTGGAAATACAATTTAATTCCCATTCATTCCTATCAGCMTTTCTGAGGAGTGCCAATATGGCCGATCAGTGGCTTCAAAGCCTCTCATTTGCCAATACACAGCATCAGCAATCCAGGGTTTATGTAYTTCATTGGTGACTGCAGTGTGCTGAATATTATACTTAGCATTTCTGTTTGATTTATGTCTCACTAAGAATTTGGTTGCGTAACACAAAGCTAACATCAGAGCTTTGAGTCATATATTAATACAAATTTGAGAATGTCTGGACTGCACAGAGAAAGAATCTATATTGTGTGTACAGTTGAAGTCGGAAGTTTACATACACCTTAGCCAAATGCATTTAAACTCAGTTTCACTATTCCTGACATTTAATCCTAGTAAAAATTCCCTGTCTTAGGTCAGTTAGGATCACCACTTTATTTTAAGAATGTGAAATGTCAGAATAATAGTAGAGAGAATGATTATTTCARCTTTTATTTATTTCATCACATTCCCAGTGGGTCAGAGGTTTACATACTATTTGAGTGTATTTGGTAGCATTGCCTTGAAATTGTTTAACTTGGGTCAAACGTTACGGGTAGCCTTCCACAAGCTTCCCTCAATAAGTTGGGTGAATTTTGGCCCATTCCTCCTGACAGAGCTGGTGTAACTGAGTCAGGTTTGTAGGCCTCCTTGCTCGCACACGCTTTTTCAGTTTTGCCCACAAATCTTCTATGGGATTGAGGTCAGGGCTTTGTGGTGGCCACTCCAATACCTTGACTTTGTTGTCCTTAAGCCATTTTGCCACAACTTTGGAAGTATGCTTGGGGTCATTGTCCTTTTGGAAGACCAATTGCGACCAAGCTTTAACTTCCTGACTGACGTCTTGAGATGTTGCTTCAATATATCCACATAATTTTCCTACCTCATGACGCCATCTATTTTGTGAAGTGCACCAGTCACTCCTGCAGCAAAGCACCCCCACAACATGATGCTGCCACCCCCGTGCTTCACGGTTGGGATGGTGTTCTTCGGCTTGCAAGCATCCCCTTTTTCCTCCAAACATAATGATGGTCATGATGGCCAAACAGTTCTATTTTTGTTTCATCAGACCAGAGGACATTTCTCCAAAAATAACAATCTTTGTCCCMATGTGCAGTTGCAAACCGTAGTCTGTTTTTTTATGCCAGTTTTGGAGCAGTGGCTTCTTCCTTGCTGAGCGGCCTTTTAGGTTATGTCGATATAGGACACGTTTTACTGTGGATATAGATACTTTGTACCTGTTTCCTCCAGCATCTTCACAAGGTCCTTTGCTGTTGTTCTGGGATTGATTTTCACTTTTCGCACCAAAGTACGTTCATCTCTAGGAGACAGAACATGTCTCCTTCCTGAGCGGTATGACGACTGCGTGGTCCCATGGTCCCACTTGCGTACTATTGTTTGTACAGATGAACGTGGTACCTTCAGGCATTTGGAAATTGTTCCCAAGGATGAACCAAACTTGTGGAGGTCTACCATTTTCTTAGTGTATGTAAACTTCTGACCCACTGGAATTGTGATACAGTGAATTATAAGTGAAATAATCTGTCTGTAAACAATTGTTGGAAAAATTACTTGTGTTATGCACAATGTAGATGTCCTAACCGACTTGCCAAAACTACAGTTAACAAGAAATTTGTGGACAGGTTGAAAAAAGGGTTTTAATGACTCCAACCTAAATGTATGTCAACTTCCGACTTCAACTGTATGTTCAATATAAAATATTCTCTTTTATCTGTCTCATAGTCTAAAAAGAAAGTCCTACCTGAATTCAGACGAAGCAGATTCAAATTCAATTTCAAAGGAAATGTGCCTATCATTCTAAAACTCATGATCTCAGGATACATCAAAAGTATAAGTAAAGTCCAATAATTGGAAATTGTATTTATTGTACATTTTTTCCTTAGAAAATAAGCTGAATGAGTGAATGACAAGGTGGAGGCAAAATGAGGACTAGTTCCTCTGCTGGTAAAGCAGTAGAAAGACACTATRGCAGGAGTCCAGCCTCCTACAGACACACTCCGGGCATGCACTGCTGGTTTAAGGTTTATACCTGTATTCATATGTATAGTACACGCTCACAGGTAAAACTACATCCCCTAAGCATTGTAGACTCCAGGTTTCATTAACTGAAGGAACATAACGTTTTWAATTTTATAAAATCACAAGCTGAAACTTTATGTTTTTCTGAAGTTGCTAAAATTCAACAACTATGTTAWGTTACGTATTTGGTTATGTTTCATGGATCTATTATAATATGTTGGTAATTTTGGGGAGTCTCTGAACCAGGACAAATAAGTGCTCACTGACTCATAAGTGATGATTAATAATAATTAACACACCAATTAGACATCTGTTCTATCTCCAGCGCTGTCTGGGGATAAATTGTTTACAATTGAAGTAAAGTGATCAATTGAGCAAAGAAACAYACATCATCCCTTAATGGGCAGCGATCAACAGGGCGATGGGCTTCAAAGTGATGTGCAGGGGAGTGGAGTTTGATTGTTTTGTGAAGAGGTGCCCGTGGAGCTTGTCATATCTAATTAAGTGAAGAGAGATAAGAAGCCAATGAGCTGGATTGAGCTGTGCGCACCACAAGTGGCACTTAAATAACCACTGGGTGTCAGCACCAATCACATCACAGCCTCCCTCTGACAACTAAATCAATGATCTAATTGACCAGGACCAGGACCATGGCCACTGTAACACCAGTATTAAACACTCAGGACTCAGGAACCAACAAGTCAGGGCTTGTGATTTATGATTAACCAGTTATAGTTCAGGGACAACCTCGGGAGGACGGTGAGGGAGCCAAGGACTTTTGTTTGACCACAAGATGGCACAGTTAGACCATAAAAAGTCAAGCAACTTAATATATCATCCGTTGACGGGAGTTCATGTTTYAAACTTGGTTTTCTGTCTCACCACTTAATTAATGTAATTCATTATACTAACACAAACTGAGGAGGGAGAAATTAATTAACGTTCAATGTCATCATAGAAGGGCCATCTACTTGGTATGATTTGAGTGTAAACACTGATCAATATTGCCATCAGTGTGGGAGTTCTGTTTCCATTTCCCCCTGGGCCAGGGAATTCAACGTATAACTAAGGTCATCATCAGAACCCTTGAGGCTTTATGTTTCATGTTTTGTGTGGAACCCAGGAAGAGTAGCTTCTGCTTTTGCAACAGCTAATGGAGATCCTAATAAAATACCCAAAATACATAATCACAGAGCACGTATATTTATGTGATAATGCCCGAGAAGCCGGTGTTTGGAGGATATATTGGCACGGGTGTTAGGCCCAAGACAAAACCGTGCCAATATATCCTCCAACACACAAATTCATTCTATCTAAATGTTCCATTGCCATACTGGCTATCAATGTTCTTATACCTTGCTTTCTAGCTAGCCAGCTACGACTAACTTACAGTCACGTCAGAAAGTGCCGCCAGGAAAGTAGCTGCCTTTGCATTTGTTTAAGCTGTTTTCTAGTGACATTTATTTGGATACATCCATAACAATGAGCTAATTAGGTGCGGTTTCACCTGGCATAGAAAATGTGCTCTTTCGTTTTTCGTTCTATGGTACAGCAGGAGATCGAATTTTAATATTGAAACAATTTTGCAAATGTTGGTGAGACAGACAGCAACGTTTATACAAATCTCCGCTGTTAAAAACGAAATATTAGTCGAAAAGAAATGTGAGATAATGTCTAGATGCTTTTTATAGTGGAGATCAAGTTTATAAATAGCTTGACTGATGAGACAAGCCTCCAAATTAACAACAGTTCATATCGTCTATCTCTTTGTTGTAATTCAACACTATTATTGAAATCTTGTTAGAGCATTCCATAGGAAGATCACATATGAGCACCAAGCCACAGCACCAGAGTAAGAGCAACACAACTCATTCCAGAGGCTCCTGTCTACTGTACGTTGATCTGTCTGCAGTCGCTGCTTCCRTCCCTGTTTCCAAGGCAGCAAAGCAACCTGCTTTCGCATTCATAGAAATCCTGCCCATTAATTTCCAAGAACCCGAGATAAGTTCCACACTGATGAAATACTTATGTGCGAGGAGGAGCAAAAGCAATCTTTAAGGCAACAGACACCTTCAGTTCATTCTGTTGTGGCTGGTTGGGGTATGTGGAGGGTGGGTGATCATTTTTTTCCCCTGGCTGTGAGTTCCTGCATCTCAATCAGACTGAGAAAACAGCAATCTGGCCAAGGAGGGTGGGATGTTTTTTTCACAATCCACCTCTAGTGTCCATATGACATCTAGACACAGGAACAGAGTGAACACATATAGGCTTCCATCAATGGAATCAATRACTTGATGTCAAATATCTGACTAGTTATGCAAAAGGAGAATGCTAATTTAGAGGTATTATAACTCCAAACTGTATAACGCCTMTCCAAAAGACCAAAGGTCTAAGCTCAGCCCAGTGTATTAATCAAATTTGTTCAGTTCATTTGGTCTATCTTGTTTAACATCCCGTACATGTAGAGACTAAATCACACAGGGCTTGCTAGATTACTGTATGAATGATTCACCAGCCCACTGCTGACTGCGGGTGCCTGCAGTGCTCTCTGGCTGCTCTCTGGTGGAGACACTCAGTATGCAGAGACASAGTCAGAGACATGCCAGCTGGCAGAGTGGAGGGGCAGTTTGGCACCCATCACACCTCTTGTAGGTATGACACATCAGACAGGATCATAACATCCCAACCTGTCCTTCCCCCGGCTTCTGACTGACATAAAATCCATTCAATGGGAGTGATGCAATCCACAGCGGAGCCTGCAATAAGACTGGAGCTCATCCATACCGTACATAACACCTCTGCATTGAATTATGGTTCCCAGTTCCCACTGGAATGAAGCATGTGGGCCTGACGGACTGACTGAGTCAGAATGGCCTTGGAAAATATAAGCGTGACATGCATGGAGCGATGCAAAACATTCAGGTCTGAAGCCCATCACCTCACTACATTCATAAGTAAACACTTATGTACCAAAATGGCAATTAGAGTAAAGGTAAAGGTAAAAGGAAGCTTGTCCTTACTTGAACATTACTGAGCTTTTAACATCCTCACCACTCTCATTATAATTAACATCATTGTCATTATCAACAGCAGCAGCGAATGCAACTGTCTACATGATTGTCAACATCCATCATCAACACCACGAAAATCAATCACACTATAAACACACACACACACATACACACAAATGCGGATACATAATCATACTACTCAGGGTGTCATATTGATTTGAAAGCTTCTATAAACAATCTCCCAGGCAGGCAGGCAGACGAACAAACACTCAGAAATCCCAAAGGAAAAAGAGGAGTCCTTATCGGTGAGTTGATAAAATAGCACTTCAGCAGCAGTGTTGCCATATGGCAGAGTAGATGGCTCATCACAATCACTGAGCTCTGTCTGCCTCTCGCTCTCTGCCTCTCTCCTCTCTCTCTGTCTCTCGCTCTCTGCCTCTCTCCTCTCTCTCTGTCTCTCGCTCTCTGCCTCTCGCTCTCTGCCTATCTCCCTCCTTCTATCTCTCTACTCTCTCTCTCTTTGCCTAGCTCCCTGTTTCTCTCTCTCCTTTATCTCTCTCTCTGCCTCTCTCCCTGCTTTTCTCTCTCTCTGCCTTTTTCGCTCTCTCTGCCTCTCTCTCACCTCCCTCTGCCTCTCTCTCTCTCTATCTTTCTGCCTCTCCGCCTCTCTCTCTCTCTTTCTCAATTCAATTTCAATGTAATTTCACTTTCAATTTAAGGGGATTTATTGGCATGGGAAACATATGTTTACATTGCCAAAGCAAGTGAAAAACGATAATAAACAAAAGTGAAATAAACAATAAAAAAAATTCACAGTTAACATTACAATCACAAAAGTTGCAAAATAATAAAGACATTTAAAATTTCATATTATGTGCAAGTAGTTAAAGTACAAAAGGGAACACAAATATGGGTTGTATTTACAATGGTGTTTGTTCTTCACTGGTTGCCCTTTTTTTGCGGCAACAGGTCACAAATCTTGCTGCTGTGATGGCACACTGGTATTTCACCCAATAGATATGGGAGTTCATCAAACTTGGGTTTGTTTTTTAATTCTTTGTGGATCTGTGTAATCTGAGGGAAATATGTGTCTCTAATATGGTCATACATTTGGCAGGAGGTTAGGAAGTGCAGCTCAGTTTGTTCCTTATTTTGTGGGCAGTGTACACATAGCCTGTCTTCTCTTGAGAGCCAGGTCTGCCTACGGCGGCCTTTCTCAATAGCAAGGCTATGTCAAAGCATTCCTAACTTTGGGTCAGGTATTCTGCCACTGTGCACTCTCTGTTTATGGCCAAATAGCATTCTAGTTTGCGCCGTTTTTTTGTTAATTCTTTCCAATGTGTCAAGTAATTATGTTTTTGTTTTCTCATGATTTGGTTGGGTCTAACTGTGTTGCTGTCCTGGGGCTCTGTCGTGTCTGTYTGTGTTTGTGAACAGAGCCCCAGGACCAGCTAGCTTAGGGGACTCTTCTCCAGGCTTATCTCTCTGTAGGGGTTGGCTTTGTTATGGAAGGTTTGGGAATCGCTTCCTCTTAGGTGGTTGTAGAATTTAACGGCTCTTTTCTGGAATTGGATAATTAGCGGGTGTCGGACTAATTCTGCTCTGCATGTATTATTTTGTGTTTTACGTTGTACACTGAGGATATTTTTGCAGAATTCTGCATGCAGTTTTTGTACCATTTTATGAATTCTTGGATGGTGAGCGGACCCAAGACCTCACAACCATAAAGGGCAATGGGTTCTATAACTGATTCAAGTATTCTTAGCCAGATCCTAATTGGTATGTCGATTTTATGTTTCTTTTGATGGCATAGAAAGCCCTTCTAGCCTTGTCTCTCAGATCCTTCACAGCTTTGTGGAAGTTACCTGTGGCGCTGATGTTTAGGCCGAGGTATGTGTAGTTTTTTTGTGTGCTCTAGGGAAATGTTGTCTAGATTAATTTGTATTTGTGGTCCTGGCAACTGGACCTTTTTTGGAACACCATTATTTTTGTCTTGCTGAGATTTACTGTCAGGGCCCAGGTCTGACAGAATCTGTGCAGAAGATCTAGTTGCTGCTCCTTGGATGTGGAGAGAGGCACCAGATCATTAGCAAACAGTAGRCATTTGACTTCAGATTCTAGTAGGGTGAGGCCGGGTGCTGCAGACTGTTCTAGTGCCCTCACCAATTCGTTGATATATATGTTGAAGAGGGTGGGGTTGCATCCCTGTCTCACCCCACGGCCCTATGGAAAGAAATGTGTTTTTTGTTTCTCTCTCTCTGCCTCTCTCTGCCTCTCTCTCCTCTTTCGCCTCTCCCTCTCTCTCTCTCTCTCTCTCTCTCTCTCATCATTGTGCCAGTTGGCATGCTGATGAAATAGAAACTCTACTCTCCTGAGAGATAATGTGTACGGTCTCTTTCATAATTCAGTCTTGGTGAATGAATAAGAGGTCTACAGTAGGAATTAATCACATCAGTGGCTCGTCACCAAACATT
This sequence comes from Salvelinus sp. IW2-2015, assembly GCF_002910315.2. Lineage (NCBI taxonomy): Eukaryota > Metazoa > Chordata > Actinopteri > Salmoniformes > Salmonidae > Salvelinus > Salvelinus sp. IW2-2015. The sequence goes on along the minus strand of NC_036851.1, from coordinate 13,556,391 downwards.
TGTCAGCGTGTAGAGTAGACTAGTTAATCAGGGGAGGACAACCCTGATACTGTATTGTCGAGCTATTGAGAAGCAAAAAATATACAATATGCTAGTCCACGTAGGGGATGAGAGGATAATTTGAAAACCAAAAAGAACAGCAACACAGATTAAGTTRCATGTGTACACTAGCCATGCATCCTCCTGTGTAACTAAACATGGACAAACAAAAGAAAGAGGATCATCGATTGAAAATCCTTACTGATTTCCAATCAATAAAGGACRAGCTTTTCTCTGCTGTGATGTGTTGATTCCAATGGAAATTCTCTTAAGCCTTTGGTCAATTGAGTGAATGAGTTCACGTTTGGCTCCCCCTCCCCCTCCTCCTCCCCAACCCCCCTCATCCCTGGATCTCTCATTACGATTGCTTTGCCGAGCACTCAGGGTTTTGTTTGGATGGCTCCCAAATGGAAACACACATTTGGAGTGGTGCCAGGTTGTCAGCTTCTTGCATGATTTGCAGTGTGAATAATGGCTGCTCGTCGGAGAGAGAGGCCCATCACGCAGTACAGGGCAGTCAAAAAGAGACCTGAATTCATTCAGGGAGAGTTTCACATGATCCTAGCGATGAGTATGCAGAAGAATTTCTGACTCTAAGACAAAAGGACAACTTTCGAGCAYCATGCTTTAAACAGACAGGACCAATGCATCATCACCTCCCTATATCTGCACGATCGTACAGTAACTGCACAAAATGCAGTAACATTGAAAAACACCCTGTGCACACTGGAAAACATGACCTAGTCCATCCAGCAACAAGGCAGGTTGGAGAACACAACACAAACCCTGCACAAGACGCGTTCTCGCCAGAGTCAACCAAGCTCTGTGTGACCACAGTGATTAAGGCCTCAGACTTAAATGGATGGTGCATCCACTGCAATTTAGTCCTATTAATTATTAAGCCGGCGATGTTGAGTATTATACAGTGCACATACTTAATAAGTGGAGTTCAGTGAGTAGGTCAAGGATGATTACACACTGCATCAGACAGGCGGTGAKCAGCCATTTGTTCAGTAGTAATTAGCCCCAATAATAGAGCAATGCACTRCATTAAGCGAGAGAGGATAGGACATGTTCAACCACTTTAACACWGGGAAATTAAGACGATAATTGACAATAATGGTCAGCCAATTTGTATGAAGACAACACAATMTTTTTCACCCTCTGATAACGGTGAAACAACTGCAATTGTAAGGTAATTGCACTGGGCAATCGTTAGTCCCGGTTTAGTCCTTAACTCATTCATTTCAGCATGACTTCAATCAAGCAAATATTCAGTAAAAAGAGACAACGGTAAAGGCTTCAAGCTAGCGTGGTGTAAAACAGCTTAGACAGAGACAGAGCCAGGTATCAGGTAGTCAGGCCGTGTAAATGGTCCCAGCGAGCAGGTGAAGCTGAAGCCAGGCCCCGAGGTGCAGACATGACAGATAGAAACATGATAGCTATCAGAGGCTGGGTTTCTGACCTCCAGGTATGTCTGCTTAACAAGCCTCTCAAGGCGCCAGAGTTCATCAATAATTTACCGCGCCTCTTGTGGCACACGCACACGCACACACACACACACACACACATACACAGATAGTGTGAATGTTATGAAATTATCCTCATTATCTCATGTCATCATGAGAAAGTGTAATTTTGCACATAATAATGGATGCAAAGGTCATACAATATGGTCAGTATAAGAAAGAGGATTCAAGGCTGTCCAATTTCCTAGAAAGTATGGATTGTCTAAATTAAACTACATACTCCATTTCATTTCAGTTCCTGGCACAAATATGAAGACAATGCGTGGCAGCTGTAAAAGCAAATGTGTCCTCCCACAGACATGGTGGGAAAAAGAAGCCAAGTTCTTGAACAGAGATTTACAGTTCCAGTTTATGAGCACTGGGGGCTGCTGCTCAATAAATCCTTTATCATTGAGCTTTTATTGGGAGATTATTTATTCTCAGCAGACAGATGGGGATTGTGTTAAAATCATTCTGATTGCACCAAGATGTGGTGCCATCCATATAGACGGGCACTATAATAATTGTCAATAATTGAAATATAGTTAGTAGTTATGTGTCTATCACAAATCATGTCTGCTCTTAATGTGCTATTTGTGTTTTTGTCAACTCATGAGTGGGTGGCAATCCGGTATTCTCACCAGTTCAGCTGTTGCTGCTGGCAAAATAACAGGTGTAGACTAACAGTGAACTGCTTACTTACGGGCCCTTCCCGACAATGCGGAGAGAATGATATAGAAAAATAATAACACGAGGAATAAATACACAATGAGTAACAATAACTTGGCTGTATACAGGGTACCAGTACCGAGGCTAGTGCAGGGGTACGAGGTAATTGAGGTAAATATAAGGGTATAGTTAGGGGTAAAGTGACTAGRCAACAGGATAGATAATAAACAGTGGGATAGATAATACATGTGATGAGTCAAAAGAGTTTGTGCAAAAATTGTCAATTCAGATAGTCYGGGTAGCTATTTGGTTAACTATTTAGCAGTCTTATAGCTTGGGGGTAGAAGCTGTTCAGGATCCTGTTGGTTCCAGACTTGGTGCATCGGTACCGCTTGCTGTGMGGAAGCAGAGAGAACRGTTTAAGATTTGGGTGGCTGGAGTCTGACCATTTTTAGGGACTTCCTCTGACAATGCCTGCCTGGTATAGAGGWTCTGGATGGAAGGGAGCTCAACCCCAGTGATGTRCGTACTACCCTCTATAGCGACTTGCGTTCGGATRCCAAGCTGTTGCCATACCAAGMSGTGATGCAGCCAGTCAAGATGCTCTCAATGATGCAGCTGTAGAACTTTTTSAGGATCTGAGGCCCATGCCAAATCTTTTCAGCCTCCTGAGGGGGAAGAGGCRTTGTCGTGCCTTCTTCACAACTTTGTTGCTGTGTTGGGACCATGTTCATTGCTCAGCCCTCCATTTGCTGTAGTCCACGATCAGCTCCTTTGTTTGCTGACGTTGCGGGAGAAGTTGTTGTCCTGGCACCACACTGCCAGGTCWCTGACCTCCTCTCTATAGGCGGTCTAATCGTCATTGGTGATCTAGCCTACCACCATTGTGTCGTCAGCAAACTTAATAATGGTGTTGGAGTCATCCGCGTCCACACAGTCGTGGGTGAACARGGAGTACAGGAGGGGAGTAGACACGCAAATGTGAGTTGTTGTTGCCCACCCGCACCACCTGGGAGCATCCCGTCAGKAAGTCCAGGATCCAGTTGCAGAGGGAGGTGTTCAGTCCCAGGTTCCTGAGCTTAGTGATGAGCTTGAAAGGCACTATGGTGTTGAACACTGAGCTGTAATCAATGAACAGCATACTCACATAGACCAGAGATCAATGTAATATTGACTCTTACCTATCAAACTAAATGGTTTCCCCCATTGATTGCAGTGGAGAAATGAGATGTGAGTGTGGTGTGACTTGTATTCATGATAAGCAACGCAAAACTTTTCAGTGGAATATCTCAGCATGTATCCTCAAAACGTATCCTATTTGCTGGAGTTCCTTGTTGGAGTCAGAGAACTTAATAATGTTCAAAGAAGCAGTGGACCAACAGACTTTCTAAGTACCAGTTCAATTCCATTTTCTTAAGTGAATTGTCTGCGCGTGCATCTGGACAACATCAGGTATCAAAAGGACCATGTGATCTGTTCTGTCAGGTTTTACAGTCAAGAGTTCGAAGGACATGTGGGGCTTGTAGACCTGGGTGGAGTCCAGCGACAACCTTTACTGCGCTCAAGGCCACTGCAGTTGTGAAGGCGTTAACATTCTGCAGTAAAAAAAGAATCCACCAGGAACACAAAGAAAGTGCAGCAGATATCACTCATGCGATTCCAAGGCATGAAGAAACAGTTTCTCAGTGGTGGTGATCGAACAAGCACAGTGCTTTAATTTCAGCTCTTGGATGGTGCATTATATGGAGAGGCTCTGAGAGAGGTCTGACTGCTGAGGAGGGAGTGGGTTGAGAGCTGCAGCTCTATACAGGGCCTGGCAGTCTGAGGAGATGCAGGTGGCTGTCCGGACCCTGTGGTRGCCACCTCCCAGGAGCCTACTACCTCTCCTGCTGTATTATCTGCTCAATACACACTGATACCCATATTTCCAACATGCAATACATACACATAACACATGCATGCAAAATGTTAACATCTACTTTGTTGGTTGAGAATGCTAGAATCATGGGGCAATCTGGGAAACGATAGAGAAAATAGCTGCACATTTTCACTAGACTAATTGGTGGGAGACAAATACAAACTTAGAAGTGAAGTCTGCATAGAGACAAAGAGGATGGTCTTGCTTTTAGACTAGCCTACCACGGACTCTGTTTGGAAGCAGTTAATAAGTGCTGTGTGCTGTCAAAACAACATTTGCTAGATTATTGAAATCATAGACAATACTTTGTAATCATACCCAATCAATCAAACTGGTGCTCGAATTATGTTTTAACCATGATGCTTGACCTTGCCACATGCTCTGGATTCCGTTTAGCTGACACGCTAGCTAAGAAATGTGAAGCTAATCATGCAGACGACCCTCTCTGTGGTGAAAATCAATAAAAGTAAATATATCTGGCATAATTTTTACATGATAAATTRGGCACTACAAAAATATTGGGAGATTGCAGAAACAGACACATTCTCCTTCTGTTAAACACATTGTTCAACWTTAGGTGTCTTCATTTTTTCTTTGTATCAAAGCTGCTCTCTTATCTGCAACGTACAATCGTTCCTCACCATATGGATTCATTCACAGTGCAGTGCGGTTAAGTTTTGGCTGGAGGAGAAGAGGGGGTCTCCAGTGGAAGAGAGCCATCTGTTGGAACCTGAGTGGAGCAGAAGTCATTCTGAAGAGCGTCTCTCTCTAGGGGAGAGTCCGGAAGTGGAGTAAGCAGCAGGGAAGGCCAAACCCTGTCACTGGATAGCCCAAAGACATTACAAGGATTGTAATGAGCCACAAGAACTACTGCACAATCTGAGACTAGAGCCACAACAACAGAGGTGGAATAGGAACAAGGTGTTATGATTCAACAAGGTGTAAAATTATACTTCCTTGGTCATATTTTGTTGAGGAGCAGTTGAGAGTCCGGTTTTGCAACATAGTGCAAGCAGATGACGATATAGCAAGCAATTGGATAGCAATTGAAGTTACCTTTAAGTTTAACTCATTCAAATCAAAGTGTATTAGTCAGGTACACAGTTTAGCAGATGTCATAGCAGGTGTAGCAAAATGCTTCTAATCATCATGTATCTTTGACTCATCTGTGGTGTCTAGTCATCCAGGTTGTGACAGACAGCAGAGGGCTGCTGCTTCTGCCCCCGAGCCCCTCCTCATCCTACTGTCTGAGAGAGCTCTGTTAACCAGCCACTGGGGAGGAAGGATTTCCCCAGCAGAGATGACTGGGGGGTGTCTACCTGTAAGGATCCCCCGTGTCTCGTGTCACTGCACTGTGTAGAAGGAAATCCCCCTCACACACCCTCACCTCCCTCCCTCCCTCCTCATACACTCAGACATCTCAATCAGGTCTGAGTGATAGTGCGGGAGACGACCAGGCCGGCGTGACGGCTGATCTGTGAAGGCAGCCAGAGATAACTGATAAGACATGGAAGCCACAGCTCAGGACACTGCTCCATCAGAGGGGGAAATAAAGAAAACAAAATTCCCAAGGAATAGATAACTTTAACAATTTTATTTGTGAAAAACTACAAGCAAAATTCATAAATATACATTTCTATTTGAAGCAGAGGAAATAATAAGGTAGCCTATAAGCGTTAAGCCGTGCACATGCCAGGAAACATGTATTATTCAACATTGTATAAGCTAGTAGACAAGAAGCGGTGATCCTTTGAAATTCGCTCCATACATTTCCACACTAGTGAAGTAATGTGACCATCTCACAGGGTGACCAATGACACATCAGCAAGTAGTAAGAAAGAAAACTGAACGCAAACAAGATTAAACAAAAAAAATGATTAATATACTGACCATACATACTTTTACTGAGCATTAACTTTAAAAGCATTGTACAAGACATTGTAAAACGGGAAAATGAGAAGAGCTTGTTGACAATTCCACAATAAATAAGTGATGCCGAGACAGATTTTTCACTTTAAAATGTATGTCAAACAAAAACCAATGATCGCAAAGTTAAACAAACCATACAACTTTATGAATAATTTCTTACCATTTTAAAACACATTTGACAAAAACACATTCACTTGAAGAGCAGTGCAGATGCAACACACTGGGCAAACGTCATTTCAACATCTAGTCTTGATTTACATTTGGTTGAGTTGTCAACTAAGATAAMTTTAACGTGAAATCGAAATAAAATATTCACCATGTCAATAAAGTTGAGTGAAAAAATTTAAAACAAATCCCTTATGTTGGACTTTTTGCAAATCCAATGAGTTTCCCCGTTGATTCAACGKCATCACATTGAATGTTTTTGTTGAAATTATGTGGAAACAACGTTGATTCAACCAGTATTTKCCCAGTGGGAAAGTCTTGGAGAACAATGACGGTTACCAAACTTCGGATCGGCACTGTTCTTCATGTAAATGTGTTTTGTAAAATTTCTGTGGAAATTGTTAAAAGTAGTCCTTATGGATAGAGTTATATGGTTTGTTTAACTTTGCAATCACTGGTYTTCGTTTGACATACATTTTAAAGTGAAAAAAGTGAGTCTCAGCATCACTCTTTTACTGTGGAATTGCCCTAGTATAATACATTTAAATTGGAAATTCAAGAGATTAATGTTACTCAGTCAATTAACAAGCAGTCTATATTTAGGTGTCTGACAAACAAAGCTAAAAAAAAAATGTAACCATCTTTACACAGTAAATTAAGGTTACTGGTCGCACAAGAACAGAACTGCTTGCACGTAAAAGAAAGGAAAAATATATCAAATAAAACAATGCCATTCTAATAAAGTTTGCTCTTGCACCATTTCAGATTATACATACAAGCAAAGTTTTATATACCCAGCAAATGGCCATTTTCAATAATTTAACATACAATGAATCAATTCTATAATAATGTCACAGAAGTCAGTCATGTGAATATGGTTGCGGGTAAGGCATGTGAAAATATGGCTTTTAAAGCCAATTTCTTCTGGATTGCATTACAAAGCAAAGAGTTAACATTCTCAGTAAAAATGTGACCGATAGCATATTTTTCTTCATATCTCAGCCAGACACCTCATTAATTCTGTTCACATTGCATTTTCTTTGAATAAATCTGATCTTCTTCCTCATTCAATATAGCCTAGAGACTCCATATCTTTGCACAAAATATAGAGTTTAAATAGATAATTATTACATATCATAATCATACAGCTGAACAGCAAAACGAAACTCAGGGAGGAGTCAGAAGAAGTTACAAATAATGCTTAGGCCATACAAAGTTGATTAACTTTCAACGGATTTCATTTTTTAGTAAACTGAGGCGAGTGAGCGAAAAAAATATAAATAAAAAAATAAAAGAATTGAACTAAAGCAACCYTAGTACAACACCTAGCAACATTACCAACAGATTTTAGCCTTTTGGTAAAATGGTTTTGGAATGAGTCACTTGCCCCCACCCTCCCCCCCATGTCAGAAGCTGGACAGCACCCTTGAAAACCTGTCCTGGCACAGTTCATTCAGGTTTAGGCACAGTACATTTTTTCAGAGGCATAGTTGTGCCATTTCTAATAAGTGATGTGCCATCTGAAATAAATAGCAGTCTCCTAAAGAAATCAGACCTACTCTCCCTATTATGATCAGCTTCAGCTTCTATTTAGATGGAATTCTACATTCTTCACATCTCCCACAAACATACAAATTTGATTTTTAGACAGCTGAAGTTAGCACACACATTGTCTTCGGGAAATGTGCCTTTTCTAGTTGCCATATTTATCTTTCTTTAGAAATGTTTACTTTGCAGGTTGACTAGCATCTATTGAGTTGTAATGTTCCATAAATTGAATGCCCAAGTCTTCTTGAAGTATCAACAAAACACRTTTTGTAGCCACATAATCCAAAAAGGAAGGCTACAGCTTATCTTTTGCCCCAAAAATACTGCTCACAATTCTCAAATTCTTATTTTGATTCACAGCAATTGAACCAGATCCCAACAATAGCGAAGTGAATTGTTTGTTTCATCAACAAATCAAATCATTTAAAATACATATGAATCAAATTAATCGTTAAAAAAATAAAATAAATGTAGTCGAGAAATGTGAAGCAGGCATCTGTTAAAACAGTAAATCAACTTTGTATGGTCTTATTTGGACAACAAACATTGCTTATTCACAACACACAAATATGATTATCGTATCTACACTAAATAGATCGTAAAGCCTTTACTACAACACCTGCCCGGTGGACTCATGGTCACGGCAAGTTAGAAGGGTATGCCTACCTTGCCTGACCTGCTTTAGAGAAGTCTATAGGTAGAGATTGAACTGGCCTGCTCAGGCCAACTGGTTCTCTGCAGGGGGAGATACTGTACGGAGGACAGTGGAGCAGAGGCTCAAAGCACAGGGCTTTACATGGCTCCAAGAGCTTCTGAACACTGCAGAGTTCCCTGCAGCTCACTGCCCATTGAATGCTTTTCATTGCCTTTCATTGTTCTCTAAGTAGAGAAACTGACTTGTGATTGAAATAATGTTAGTGTTGTTATTTTCTGTTCTGCTTATTCTCAGGTTTATCTAGGTAAGTTCCTTATAAAGTGGACAAGAATTACACCATTTAAATGGATTATATTAGTCTTTATTTAAAATGTATTTCATTTCACACATTTTATAATTGCATCTCAAATTGTTATTCAGTTGTCTATGTATCATGTCAATATGAAATTCCTTTGGTCCTTCAATAAATAAAACTAAGATATACACATTTATTCTTTATACAATTTAATACATTTAAAGAGGAAATTAGGGTCTAYTTTCATCTAAGGAGAATGAGAATTAGAACCATTTAATTGGTTATTTAGGTAAGTGTTTACTGCTTTGAAAATGCAAAACAAAAATKTAATATTATTCTATTAGCTATATCATCTACTTGCAATGTTTCTGCCTTCACTTAACCTACATATTGGAGTCTTAAATATATCTTAGCAGAAAAAGTCACTCAAATCAATTCTCAAATCGTCATGAACTGTCCAGGCCTTTGCACTAAATAAACCGGGAAAAAACACAACTTTGTAAACCAGAGCATTCAAAAAAAACATTGGTAAAAGTTCGCTAAGACGTCTAAAAACCTGAAGTCCCTTAGCATCAGTTGGATATCATAAACGGTATATGGCATCACTATATTACAGTTCAAACTGTGGTCTTGACAGGTGGATCTGAACTTGACCTTTCCTTCAGTCATTACAGAAATAAAAAAGGTACCACACCTTTCCTCAACTGGCTAACCAATATTAAAGCGACGGAATGCAAAAACATCAACAACTTTAGTGTTTTTCACAATAGCCTACACTATAGAGTTAAGGACAGGAGACACAGATTGTATAAGATTGATATATAGCATCTGACTAAATGATAGACAAAGGTTTGGGTGTGTGTTGAGTTGACATTGTAGGCCCTTCAAATCAAAACAAAGCAGGTGACCTTTATATGCTGCACATTCACCTCTACACATCAACCTGAAAGACCACATGGAGGTTCAAACWAAAATCAGACACGAGTGTAAGAGAGTGAGAGTGTGCGAAAGAGGGAGAGAAAGAGAGCAAGAGAGAATTTCTGGGTTATTAGCACTTTTGTTGGATCGTGTGAATGACAGTCCCACGTCGGAAACTGTTTCACAGTGTATCGATGTAGCACCAGTGTGTAGTGGTCTCAAGCATCTTGTCCCATCCTACCAGTTCAACCATCAAAACAAGTGTCAAAGTGAGAGATGGGTACAACTACACAGCAAAGCCTCAACAAAAGAAAAGTCTCTCAAAGTATAAGGGTGCAACAAGTAATAAATAAGGGTCATGTTTCAGAGTTGCTAAAATGGTGGTGGTTATTGTGTACAGCAGATCATTTCTTTACACAAAAACAAAATGTCGGCCACACATCCACGTACAAATATCAAACAATACATACAAGTGTCAGGATGCCACCGGTGGGGGCGCTATTCCCATCAGCCCCACTCTCCCGCCTGGGCCATGCTCAACGTGTACCCATGATTGGACGTTTCTCCATTAGGCGCACGCCATGGGCTGCTCCAATCAGACCGCTCCAATCAGACTGCTCCAATCAGCTAGCTCTCTCAGCATCCTGGGACGGTGATGGAAGGAAGGCGGAGGCAGGAGGCAGGAAGGTGAAATATCTCCCCCTAAGGGATCCGATCCACAGAGTCATCACGGAACACCTGGACTGTAGGGCTCAGAAGGACTCGTCGTGYCCCACAGAGAGCTCTCCTTTGGGGGTGGAGGCGCGAGACGAGCTCTTGTCCATGCTCTCGGAGCCAGAGCTCTGGTGSCGCTGCTCGGAGCCCGAGCTGGACGTCACGGTGGACGAGGATGTGGACGAGGAGCGGGTCTTCTCCTTAAAGTCCGTTATGATGACCGTCACGTTCCCCACCGTTATGGCTAGCTGCTGAGCGGTGCTCCGGTCAATGTTCTTCAGTTTGGGCCTTGTCAGCAGGGGGGAAACACAGGGTTAGGATTACATTGATAAAACTGCCTTACTAAGATACAACCACATTAAGGTGTGTAGTACAGTGTGGGTGGTTAGACCCAACCGCTCATTTCAATGTATACTACAAGGCCAACAGGAGTAAGAGGGAGAAAGTGAGTGGGTTTAGAACATGAAATAGCATTTATGAATCACTTGAGTTTGATTTTGGGATTTTGGCAACAAAGTCCTTTTCTACTTACCCAGAGTCAGATGAATTAGTGGATACCRTTTTTAAGTCTCAGTGTGCAGTGTGAATAAAGTTGCTAACTAGTGTTAGCACAATTGCTTGCTAACATTAGTGCAATGCCTGGAAGTCTATGGTAACAGCTAGCATGCTCCCCTAGACGTCCAGTCATTGCGCTAAAAACGAGTTAGCATTGGCCCACAAAACTATGTCTAACTTCCTTCATACTGGATGCATAGACATAACAATGGTATCAATGAGTTCATCTGACTCTGGGGAAGTAGATAAAGTACATYATTGGCAAAATTCCAAAGTATCCCTTTAAAGCGGCAATCAGCAGTTGAACAGTGTTCTCCCCACCTTCGTTTCGGGAAAAAGCTAAGAGATGGGGCTGGAGAAATGTAAGCACAAATTCATATACAAAGCTATGGATCCATGATATTAAAAAAATGAGTTTTAACCATGTATTGAGACTATAGTCTTTGTTCACATTTACTTTTACAAACATTGGAGTAAAACAAGCTTATATTTCGGGTTCTCATGGGGTACGACARTWGAACTAAGCTCATGAGACATTTATAGGTTATATTCTTCAAGCATCCATGGGAACATATTCATTTATTAGTCCAAAAATGGATGTAGCAACTGCTGATTGCCACTTTTAGAATATCTTGTACGAKTTCCAATTTAAAAAATGCCATGACAGGTTCTCACAATGTCCAAATGGAAGATAAGGTCAGTACTAGTAGTGAAAGACATCTGTAAGAGGAGAATGACCCACCTGGAGATGTGAGAGTTGTTGATCTTGGTTGTTGACTCCCCAGACTGTATRCTGGGTAGGCTCTGATGAACATCTGTCTTGGGTCTGCACAAAAAACACAGTAGTATATATATGGATTTTTTTTCTTCAGGGGTTAGATCAGCTTTAATATTGCAGATAGATTGTAGCTTCCATCAATGTAATTGTCTGAATCACTTTCAATCCTCCATATCTTTTTTTTGCAAATACACATACATACAGTTGAAGTCAGAAGTTTACATACAACTTAGCCAAATACATTTAAACTCAGTTTTTCACTATTCCTGACATTTAATCCTAGTAAAAATTCCCTGTCTTAGGTCAGTTAGGATCACCACTTTATTTTAAGAATGTGAAATGTCAGAATAATAGCAGAGAGAATGATTTATTTCAGCTTTTATTTCTTTCATCACATTCCCAGTGGGTCAGAAGTTTACATACACTCAATTAGTATTTGGTAGCATTGCCTTTAAATTGTTTAACTTGGGTCAAACGTTACGGATAGCCTTCCACAAGCTTCCCACAGTAAGTTGGGTGAATTTTGGCCCATTCCTTCTAACAGAGCTGGTGTAACTGAGTCAGGTTTGTAGGCCTTCTTGCTGGCACATGCTTTTTCAGTTCTGCCCACACATTTTCTATGGGATTGAGGTCAGGGCTTTGTGATAGCCACTCCAATACCTTGACTTTGTTGTCCTTAAGCCATTTTGCCACAACTTTGGAAGTATGCTTGGKGTCATTGTRCATTTGGAAGACCCATTTGCGACCAAGCTTTAACTTCCTGACTGATGTCGCTTCAATATTTCCACATAATTTTCCTTCCTCATGTTGCCATCTATTTTGTGAAGTGCACCAGTCCCTCCTGCAGCAAAGCACCCCCACAACATGATGTGTCATGCACAACGTAGATGTCCTAACCGACWTSCCAAAACTATAGTTAACAAGAAATTTGTGGAGTGGTTGAAAAACAAGTTAACGACTCCATCCTAAGTGTATGTAAACGTYCGACTTCAACTGTATATACATGTTATGGGCACAGTATATTTTACATTAGTTATCTTGTTATTAGTCCCAACCTTCAGCTCCATTCAACCCCTCCAATTTATCTCTTAACACCATCCATATTGGATTCTATTTGCCATATATTTTTCAACTGTGCTGTTTCACAAAAGTTCTGAACCTTTCTATTTTCATTGTTTCTACAGTTTGTAAATACACATTTTTGCAAAAATTATTATTATATTATTGATCGATTGACTATGACTTTTCAGATCGCCCAGTAGTGCTATCTGCAGGGTTAGCTTCAGGTAAATGTTGCAATTCTTCAGCCATTGCTGGACCTGTGACCAAAAACAAGCTGCATATGGATAGTACCAAAACAAATGATCTAATGATTCTGCCTCTTCGCAGCAAAATCTGCAGAGCTGGGAAGGTTGTATCGCACATATAAATAACATTCTATTGGTTGCAAGAATTCTGTATAATAATTTTAATTGAAAAATTAAAAGTTTTGAATCTGGCATTGTTTTGCTTATTAGTTCATAAACCATGCACCATGGAATAGGTACATCAAAAATCTAAACTATTTTGCAATCTATATGGCACAGTGGTACATGTTTTGGTCCTTAAATGAAATTGGTATACATTTTTATATATATTACAGTTTTCTTTAACCAATTATGGTCTTTAATGCAGGGCCAACAGACAAGTTCCTTACTTTTTCCCCCTTCCACTTCCCTCTTCTATTTTTGCGGTAACGCTGAAATACAACCAAACAATGAGTTGGTTGTAAGTTTGAGTAGAGCAGACATTTCTATATGTTTTAGTCAGCTGCATGTATGACAATTTACTTAGATTATAGTTTTTTATTTGTTATTCAAACAAATTCATAAAAAATAAAAATAAAAAAATAGTATATTTGAGTTTAACCACAATATTTGTTGTATTATTTGTTCTGTCTTTTCTGGTAGATTAAATTGAAATTGCAACCAACTTTCAATGGCTTATTTTAAAAATAGCGATATTTGGGAAATAATGTGAGAGGTTATAATCTGAATTAAGGGAAAAAAGCCTTTCATGAACATGGGGTGAGACATCCTTACTAATTTACTAGAGAACCAGTTTGGATTTAAGTATGACTGAAGCCATTAGTGAGAGGTTTAATACTTTAATATTTAAGACTTTCTGCCCTCCGAATGTATAGTCATTATATAAACAGGCCTGTTAATTTTTGTCTTCCTTGCCATTCCAAATAAAATTGAATCTTTTTTTCTCATACAATAAGAAAAAGACAACCGTTCTCCAGGTGTAGGCAAGACCATAAGCAAATAGGTAAATTGGGATATGACTAAAGAGTTAATCAGGGAGATTTTTCCACAAATAGAAGGGTATTTACCTTTCCATGATAGCAAGATCTTATGTATTTTTTACTAACCTTTTATAAAAATGTATTGGAGTATCACGATCGTTATATGGTGGAAGAGAGGAGGACCAAGGCGCAGCGTGATAACAATACATCTTCTATTTATTAAAGACGAAAATGAAGAACACTTCAACAAACGTGACGCTATAAACAAATAGTGCAGACAGGCAACTAACAGACAATAACCCACGAAATATCCAATGAATATGGCTGCCTAAATATGGTTCCCAATCAGAGACAATGATCAACAGCTGCCTCTAATTGAGAACCAATCTAGGCAGCCATAGACATACAAACACCTAGACTAGACACTGCCCCTGATAGTGGACAACCTTGATTTACTCCTCTCGACAGTTTAAAACTGGGGTTACTAGGGTTACTATACACAATTTTAACCCATTTTATAAGAGATTCTCCAAAATTGAAATGTTCCAAGCATTTCTATAAAAACTCCAGTCATACTTTATCAAARGCCTTTTCAAAGTCAGMTATGAATAGCAGGCCTGGTTTCCCAGATKTTTCAGTGTTTCCAGTACTTGCCTTATTTTATCTCCAATGTAAAAAAYCTGTCTGATTAGAATGAATAATGTCTGACTAACTTTTTAATTCTATGCGCTATACATTTTGCTAGAATTTTCCCATCACAACACTGATAAGATGCCTCTATTGTTTTTTTGTTTTTTTAAATGGACTGGATCTTTATATTTCCCACTTGTATCCTGTTTCAGTAATAATGAAATCAGACCTTCTTGTTGAGTGTCTGATAATCTACCATTTACATAAGAGTGGTTAAAACATGCTAAAACGGTCCTCTGACTATATCAAAAAAGGTTTGGTATACCTGAAATGGTATGCCATCCAGCCCTGGAGTTTTCCCAGAGTTAAAGGCTTTAATTGCATCAAGAAGTTCCTTCTCTATAATTTCACCTTCACATGAGTYTTTCTGTATGGCTGTTCATTTAAMGTTATTAATAGAAAAAAGTCCATACAATTAGCTTCGGTTAAAGGAGCTGAAGGAGACAAATGAAAACACATGCTTAAAGTACTTTGCTTCCTCTTTCAAAATATAATTTGGTGAATCATTGGTGACTCCGTCATTTGTAACAACTTCCAGTAAATTATTTTTGGAAGCATTTCTATGTTGAAGATTAAAAAAAAGAATTTGGTGCATTTTCCTCCATATTCCATTCAGTTTGCTTTATTATTATAATATATTACACTTGATCTTTGTTGAATATGTTCCTCCATTTCTTTTTGTTTTTCCTCCAACTTATTCTGAGCCTCTATGGTACAGTTTTCATTGCCATCTATCTGTTCTGTTAGACCTTCTATTTCCTTTGTTAGTATGGATGCCTTTGACCTAAATTGCTTTTGTTTTAGAAAGGAGTACAGAATTGCATGGCCTCTAAAGGCACATTTAAAAGTGGCCCATACAATAAGTGGATTTGCTGTACCTATGTTATGTCAGAATTGTAAAAATACATTCCTCAGTCCTAGTTAAAAACAAGTTATCATCCAATAGGCTTTGATTCAATTTCCAATATCATCACCCACGTGGAAATTCAGTAAGAGTAATGTATATGCCAATTATTTGATGGTCCGACCACAGAGGAGTTAATTAGTAAAGTTCATGTCTGGAGAGGAAAGATACTTACAAACAATGAACAGACATCTTATTCCTTTATAAAACACACACTGACCTGATCTTTTTGATGCTGGGTTTCTTGGCGATGGGCCTGGCTGGGCTGCTCTCTTTGATGCTGGGTTTCTTGGCGAAGGGCCTAGCTGGGCTGCTCTCTTTGATGCTGGGTTTCTTGGCGATGGGCCTGGCTGGGCTGCTCTCTTTGATGCTGGGTTTCTTGGCGATGGGGCTGGCTGGGGTGCTCTCTTTGATGCTGGGTTTCTTGGCGATGGGSCCGGCTGGGCTGCTCTCTTTTAGGCTGGGTTTCTTGGCAATGTGCCCGGCTGGGCTGCTCTCTTTAATGCTGGGTTTCTTGGCGATGGGCCCGGCTAGGCTGCTCTCTTTGATGCTGGGTTTCTTGGCGATAGGCCCGGCTAGGCTGATCTCTTTGATGCTGGGTTTCTTGGCGATGGGCCTGGCTGGGCTGATCTCTTTACCTTTTTCTTTCTCCTCCTCTTGCTCTGGCTTTTCTGCTTGGTCGTTTTCCGGCTTCTCCTTATCGCTCTCGTCTTTATCCAGGGGAGGTTCTCCTTCTCCTTCTTGCTTCACTCTCTCCAGAAGCTCTCCCTCGGGGTGCTCCCCCTCCCCGTCCAAGAGCTCCCCGTCCGGGCCATGCTCCCTCTCAGGCCTCTCCTTCCTCTCCTTCTTGGGCGGGGGAGGCATCGCGTACTGTTGAGCCACCTGCTGGGCCACCAGCTGGGAGTTGATCCTGGGTTTCCTGTAGAGGCCAGGGCACAAATAGGGATTAGCAGGCAGCAGCAACTCCAGGCTCAGCTTACTCAGGACAAGATGACCATGAGCAGCCCCTGCCTAACCACATAGCAACACACACACACACACCATCTCTGCATCATCTTATAAGGAGTTTGCTGGATTGAGTCACAGTGCCTCTGGAGTGAAATGGTTAATGTACACACACGGCTGGCTGACTGGATGCAAGTRACAGCTCTTGGTCGGGCTGGTCTGTTTGAAGAGTAATCTCACTAGATCAGTGCTATAATAAAATGCATGTGGGGATCCCAAGGTGGGACAGTTGGAGCATGTCATTTACGTCCTCTAATCTGATTACTGCAGCATTGGCCCCATKTGTCACAGACTGGGATACACAGATACGTGCAGCCGCTCACTTACTAGCTGGCTAGCCCACCAGAGCAGAATGAAGTCACTCTCTGTGGCTCTCTGTCGTCACTCACACACAGACACACCTAGCCTATTCTCTTTGAGCCAAACCATTCTCGTTCAGCAGGCAAATGCGTTGTGAGTGAGAGATGGAGACAAATGAGTGCCTTGGTGGATGAATAAAAATATCTAGGATAAAAGGCTCATTACTCTTCATCCTGAGAGGTTAGAAGAGGTTCTTCATGGGGGGGAAACACTTCAGTCAACTGAATGAGAGCGCGAGGATTATCGTGTGAATAACTCCAGACTAGGGGCTGTTCTTAGCCCGACACGAAGCAGAGGGCCGGGGAAACAGCCCTTTGGAGGGTGATATTAACAATAATTCCCGGGTTATTGCTTTTATAAAACAGTTACTAACATATTTTTCTAAAGAKTACATGTTTCCATTCAAATAATTAAAGGGCCTCCCGAGTGGCGCAGCAGTCTAAGGCGCTGCATCGCAGTGCTAGTGGCGTCACTACAGATCCGGGTTTGATCCCGGGTTGTGTCGCTGCCGGCCGCGACTGGGAGACCCATGAGGCGACGCACAACGATCCCAGCGTCGTCGAGGTTAGGGGAGGGCTTGGCCGGCCGGGATGGCCTTGTCCCATCGCGCTCTAGCGACTCCTGTGGCGGGCCGGGCGCATGCACGCTGACACGGTCGCCAGTTGCACAGTTTTTCCTCCAACACATTGGTGCGGCTGGCATCTGGTTAAGCGAGCAGTGTGTCAAGAAGCAGTGCGGATTGGTAGGGTCGTGTTTAGGAGGACGCATGGCTCTTGACCTTCGCCTTTCCCGAGTCCGTACGGGAGTTGCTGCAATGGGAGTAAATTCATTTTTTTCATCCTTCCACGATATTGTCCGGGCAAAAGTCGTTAGCCAAATGAACTGGTTGTCCATTCCAAATGTTCAAAGCAAAAAAGGATGCCATGCAGGCTACAGTAACTACTTCATTGCTAGCTAGCCAACTAGATCAAACACAATCACACCAAGCAGCTGAAATGACAGCAAATTTATTTTACCTTTGTTTCTATTGCCATTTATTTGGATATATCCATTATAATCATCCTGATAAATGAATTCACCCAGCTCAGAAGTTGTCACTCTTCATGTTCATTCTCTCTACGAAAAAAAAACCTGCAACGTTGTTGCACAGGTCAACGACAAAGGCAGCAAGGTTTAGACTTGAGGTCTTGAGGCATGGCATGGCATGGCCGATTAATTAGGGCCGACTTCAAGTTTTCACAACAAATCGGTAATCGGCCTTTTTAGTCGCCGATTACATTGCAATCCACGAGGAGACTGCGTGGAAGGCTGACCACCTGTTAMGCGAGTGCAGCATCAAAAGGACATTGTGGCTGCAAGGAGCCAAGGTAAGTAATTAGCTAGCATTAAAACTTACAGTTGAAGTCGGAAGTTTACATACACCTTAGCCAAATACATTTAAACTCAGTTTTTCACAATTCTTGACATTTAATCYTAGTAAAAATTCCCTGTCTTAGGTCAGTTAGGATMACCACTTTATTTTAAGACTGTGAAATGTCAGAATAATAGTAGAGAGAATTATTTATTTCAGCTTTTATTTATTTCATCACATTTCCAGTGGGTCAGAAGTTTTTTTTAAATGTTATTATTTATTTATTTTTATAATAAATTTTACCCCCTTTTCTCCCCAATTTCGTGGTACCCAATTGTTAGTAATTACTATCTTGTCTCATCGCTACAACTCCCTTACGGGCTCGGGAGAGACGAAGGTCGAAAGCGATGCGTCCTCCGAAACACAACCCAACCAAGCCGCACTGCTTCTTAACACAGCGCGCCTCCAACCCGGAAGCCAGCCGCACCAATGTGTCGGAGGAAACACCGTGCACCCGGCTACCTTGGTTAGCGCGCACTGCGCCCGGCCCGCMACAGGAGTCGCTGGTGCGCGATGAGACAAGGATATCCCTACCGGCCAAACCCTCCCCAACCCGGACGACGSTAGGCCAATTGTGCGTTGCCCCACGGACCTCCCGGTCGCGGCCGGCTGCGACAGAGCCTGGGCRCGAACCCAGAGTCTCTGGTGTAGTGGGTCAGAAGTTTACATAAACAACCAAATACTAATTGAGTGTAACTTGGGTAAAACGTTTTGGGTAGACTTCCACAAGCTTCCCACAATAAGTTGGGTGAATTTTGGCCCATTCCTCCTAACAGAGCTGGTGTAACTGAGTCAGGTTTGTAGGCCTCCTTGCTCGCACACGCTTTTTCAGTTCTGCCCACAAATGTTCTATAGGATTGAGGTCAGGGCTTTGTGATACCCACTCCAATACCTTGACTTTGTTGTCCTTAAGCCATTTTGCCACAACTTTGGAAGTATGCTTGGGGTCATTGTGTATTTGGAAGACCCATTTGCGACCAAGCTTTAACTTCCTGACTGATGTCTTGAGATGTTGCTTCAATATATCCACATAATTTTCCTGCCTCRTGTTGCCATCTATTTTGTGAAGTGCACCAGTCCCTCCCGCAGCAAAGCACCCCCACAACATGATGCTGCCACCCCCGTGCTTCACAGTTAGGATGGTGTTCTTTGGCTGTCTCTTATACACATCTAGATGTGTATAAGAGACAGCTCCAATACCTTGACTTTGTTGTCCTTAAGCCATTTTGCCACAACTTTGGAAGTATGCTTGGGGTCATTGTGTATTTGGAAGACCCATTTGCGACCAAGCTTTAACTTCCTGACTGATGTCTTGAGATGTTGCTTCAATATATCCACATAATTTTCCTGCCTCRTGTTGCCATCTATTTTGTGAAGTGCACCAGTCCCTCCCGCAGCAAAGCACCCCCACAACATGATGCTGCCACCCCCGTGCTTCACAGTTAGGATGGTGTTCTTTGGCTTGCAAGCCTCCCCCTTTTCCCCCCAAACATAACAATGGTCACGATGGCCATTCTATTTTTATTTCATCAGACCAGAGGACATTTTTCCAATAAGTACAATCTTTGTCCCCATGTRCAGTTGCAAACCGTAGTCTGGCTTTTTTATGCCGGTTTTGGAGCAGTGGCTTCTTCTTTGCTTAGCAGCCTTTCAGGATATGTCGATATAGGACTCGTTTTACTGTGGATATAGATACTTTTGTACCTGTTTCCACCAGCATCTTCACAAGGTCCTTTGCTGTTGTTCTGGTCCACTCCACAAATTTCTTGTTAAAACCTGTTTGGGCTAGGGGTCAGCATTTTCACTTTTGGATGAAAATCATGCCCAGAGTAAACTGCCTGCTACTCGGTCCAAGATGCTAATATATGCATATTATTAGTAGTATTGGATAGAAAACACTCTGACGTTTCTAAAACTGTTTGAATGATGTCTGAGTATAACAGAACTCATATGGCAGGCAAAAACCTGAGAAAAAAATCCAACCAGGAAGTGGGAAATCTGAGGCTTGTAGGTTTTCAACTCAGCCCCTATTGAATACACAGTGGGATATGGGTCATGTTGCACTTCCTACGGCTTCCACTAGATGTCAGTCTTTAGAACATTGTTTCAGGCTTCTACTGTGAAGGGGGGCTGAATGAGAGGGGATTGAGTCAGAGGTCTGGCAGAGTGCCCAGAACTGGTGACGCACGTTCATGAGAAAGGTATCTCCCGTTCCATGGCTTTTCTACAGGCAATGGAATTCTCCGGTTGGGACATTATTGAAGATTTATGTTAAAAACATCCTAAAGATTGATTCTATACTTAGTTTGATATGTTTCTACGACCAGTAATATAATTTTTTTGAGTTTTCGTCCGACCTTTCCGCTGGACTTGAACGCGCGTTTGGATTTATTTACCAAACGCCCTAACAAAAGGAGGTATATGGACATAAATGTTGAA
>NC_036851.1:13500786-13528409 GCF_002910315.2 Salvelinus sp. IW2-2015 | reverse complement strand
ACCTATGGCATAGCCTCCACATCTCATCTACTGCATTGCCAAGAGGTCCTGTTTATTGTCTAGCTGTTCAGAGTGTATCATGTTTAAAGAAACTCTGCAGGTTTGAGGGCAGATGGGCACTTCCATGCTTTCTRATCCACCTGCCTGAGCCTCAGACTGAACTGATAAACAAGCTCTGTCTGGCTCCTAGAAAATGTAGCCTACCTGTTGACTAGAATACCGATGAGGTGCTGACTCGTTCTCTCAGAGAGTCTGTTATCATTAAGTTGGTCATAACATGAGCAGAAACTTGATGACAATACTGAGTGGAACTGTTCTGATACAGCTGGCGCTGCTCAATACATATTTTAGACATGGCCCCCAGGCTTTACTTATGGTTCATTTCAGATGTGGTTGTCTGATTACGATGGGTACATTGATAATGATGCATGGCTGATGAGGTCTATTTATGGAGAGGAKAGTGTTTTTCACAAGGCTGCTGGAGTGATTTACCTTAGAAACAGCACATCCTGGATATCAACCCTTTTACTTTCTCCTGACCTCTCCCTGTCTCTCTATCCCCATTCTGCAGGAGATAGAGAACCCACCGTCTCTCCCTCAGGGGGGACCAGTCGATCAGAAGGCAATCAATTGCTTCATAATATGGCATCATGTCGTAGCGCTCGCGCCACGCTCCAATCAATAGGCAGGCTGTGGTGAATGCTGATGACCTTGTAGTGACTCCACCCAGCACAGCTGGCATGGCTCTGGAGCTGCAGCATAAAGCTAGCCTACTCACTCACTCCTGCAGAATCAATGCCAGTCACACTCCACAGGAGAGGAGGGATTGACATGCTCACGGTCAGCAGCATCTGGATAATGAGACACTCAAAAAGAAACTTAAGTGACTTGACAAGGTTTGAGCAACTTCGTCTCCAACGGCAGTGAATATCGTCGCCAATCCATCACAGGATTTGGCAGGACGCATGCAGACCAAACACTCGTAAACAGGTTCTCAGCGCAGCCCGCGTCTGACGGGCCCAGAAATCATTTCCCGTGGCAGGTTAAGCTGTCAGCAGAGTGCTGGAGGTAGAAAGTGAGCGTGATTGATTGATTGGCTCACCGCCTCCTTGGCCCATCACCCCAGACCCATCACCCCAGAGATTTGTGTCAGACGGAGCAGCAGCAGAGCTCAGCCCAGAGAGAGGGAGGCAGCAGGAACAGCCCCAGTAGTTAAGCTGTGATTCASTGCCAGCTGTAACTCAGCCATGGAGTTGTTGCTGGCATGATCGGAGCGCTGCTCCCTGTTGGCCTGCCCTGTGGTGCGCTTACTCTACAGTGTATTATTAAATTTACCAGCTACGTCACTGCTGCTCTGAACACCACCACTCTGACCCATTTACACGGCTGGCTGGCTGGATCCACACCACCGGGCTGGCCACACTCACCTTGCTGGTAGGCAGGAAACCAGCGYCACTGCGTCTGTACCAAGCCACTTCTCACTGAGAAACACCAGATAAGCCTAGACCGATTAACTTCCTCCTTTTCACACCTCCATAGATAATGATTGACATTGTCTCTGCTGACTGCCCCTTAAATTCCCCTTAATATGGGGTGTGGATTCTTACCCCACAGGAGGCTATGAAAAGACTGTCATCAGCACTAAACACTAAACCCAGGCAGACTGAGACCTATGGTTATGCTGCCAGCCACACCTACTATATTGTCAATCATAAGAAGTACTTCCAAGGAACTACTCATGCATGTCAATATTAGCCTCCTACCTGAAGAGCATAGGAAGTGGAGACCTAGAGATGCCAATAACATACTGTTGAACTTAAAACCAAGCAGTGTTGTGACAGAATTGAGATATTGAGTACTTCTGTAGAGACAGACACGGAGAGAGAGGTGATCATGCGACCACAGGAAAGCCTTCATTAACACGGCTCTTTATTTTGAGTGATAATTGGACAGGCTATTACTCCCAGCCAGCCACAGACCCAGAGCATTCAGCAGGGTCAGCTCGAAGAGAGGCCTAGACAAAAATGTCCCCTCTAACAGGGACAGCCAACTGTAGTCAGACAGTAAGATTTCATCTGAATCYAAAAAAATACTGTGCACCTGGAGTTAGGACTACACGATTAATCGTATTCAGATCAAAATTGCAATATTGGCATGTGCAAATATCCATATCGCAAGAGGTTGCAATTTTCTCCTTTCTTTGACACTTAACACAAGAAAAACTAGACTATGGTACCACCTCCAATGAGAGGCGCTAGACTCCGTTCACTCACCCTCTACATGCACAGAGGATGCTGACCAATCACAAGAGGGCTCTCCCACTCTCTGCACGGCATGCACATACTGGCCAATCACAAGTGTCCGCGCTGGTGAGGAGAGAAGGGGCTTCACCAAAGACAGTACAGTATGAGGTTCAGAAACTCTGTGGCTTTACCTCAAAGTGTGTGTCAAACATGAATGCTGCAAGTGCTAATTAAAATTTCAATTTGGTGCCGAAGGGAGCATCTTCAGCAGTATTTTGGCAAAAATATCCCCAGAGCTGTGGTGACAAGAGGCAACACAACAAAKGTATTCAATCATTTGAAGAATAAYCACCCMCACTTTGCGATGATTGCAYGGTAAAAAAAAGAAGTGCCTAACAGCAGCAAAGCCCCTAAACCACAACCAACCACCTATGTTAAACAGGCATCGATTGTCCATGTATTTTCAAGTGTAACGCCCTATGAAAAACATCCTGTAGACACACAGAAATCAGAGGCCATCACATAGCCAAAGACATGGTTCCTATTTATACTGTCAGCAAAGACGGCTTCAAAAAGAATATAAACAAGCTGGACAGGACATACAAGATTCCATCTTGCACATATTTCCCAAGTCGCCATCCCAACACTGTATAACAAAATTAAAAAGGGAGAAGTTGAAACATGTCGAGTCGAATGACTGGACGAGACAGTTTTTGGACACAGGCTGCACCTTGCAATTGGTAGGCTACGTCTTACATGTTATGGCACTTTGACTCATCATTTCAATTATAAAAGGCATACTTTTACATAATTTACACACTAACAAGTTTCCTATTCCATCTGCAGCCTATGGCTGCCTGAATAAATAATTATCTTAGGTAATTTAAGAACTAAATGGTAAAATAAGATATAGGACCTAATGTTATTACTTAATTAATAAGTGGTGGGATAGAGGAGCACCATTTTGATGATCATGTTAAAAATGCATTTTAGTTAAGAGGTAGGTGTAATAATCCTATGTATTATCAGTGCCAGTCAAAAGATGACAAAAAAAAAAACTTGAATTTGTTATTTTTACTATTTTCTACATTGTAGAATAATAGTGAATATATCAAAACTATGAAATAACACATATGGAATCATGGAGTAACCAAAGAAGTGTTAAACAAATCCAAATATATTTTATATTTGAGATTCTTCAAATAGCCACCCTTTGCCTTGATGACAGCTTTGCACAGTCTTGGCATTCTCTCAACCACCTTCATGAGAAATGCTTTTCCAACCGTCTTGGGAGTTCCCACATATGCTAAACACTTGTTAGCTGCTTTTCCTTCACTCTGCGTTCCAACTCATCCCAAACCATCTCAATTGGGTTGAGGTCAGGTGATTGTGGAGGCCAGGTCATCTGACGCAGTACACCATCACTCTCCTTGGTCAAATAGCCCGTACACAGCCTGGAGGTGTGTTTTGGGTCATTGACCTGTTGAAACACAAAATGATAGTGGGACTAAGCGCAAACCAGATGAAATGGYGTATCTCTGCAGAATGTTGTGGTAGCCATGCTGGTTACATGTGCCTTGAATTGTAAATAAATCACAGCATCACCAGCAAAGCACTCCCACACCATCAAACCTCCTCCTCCACGCTTCACGGTGGGAACCACATATGCGGAGATCATCCGTTCACCTACTCTGTGTCTCACAAAGACACAGCGGTTAAAACCAAAAATCTAAATTTGGACTCCTCAGACCAAAGGACAGATTTCCACCGGTCTAATGTCCATTGCTCGTGTTTCTTGGCCCAAGCGAGTCTTCTTATTTAGTAGTGGTTTCTTTGCAGCAATTCRACCATGAAGGCCTGATTCACACAGTCAGTCTCCTCTGAAAAGTTGATGTTGAGATAAGCATTTTTAGCTGCAATTTCTGAGGCTGGTAACTCTAATGAACTTATCCTCTGTAGCAGAGATAACTCTGGGTCTTCCTTTCCTGTGGCGGTCCTCATGTGAGCCAGTTTCATCATAGCGCTTGATGGTTTGTGATACTGCACTTGAAGAAACTTTCAAAGTACTTGAAATTTTCCGAATTGACTGACCATGTCTTAAAGTAATGATGGGACTGTCATTTGTCTTTGCTTATTTGAGTGGTTCTTGCCATAATATGGACTTGGTATTTTACTAAGCTATCTTCTGTATACCTCCCCTACCTTGTCACAACACAACTGATTGGCTCAAACTCATTAACTTCTCTAGGATAGGGGGCAGCATTTTCACTTTTGGATMAATAGCGTGCCCAATTTCAACTTCCTTCTACTCATCCCCAGAATATAAGATATGCATATTATTAGTAGATCTGGATAGAAAACACTCTGAAGTTTCTAAAACTGTTTGAATCATGTCTGTGAGTATCACAGAACTTATGTAGCAGGCAAAACCCAGAGGACTAACCATTCAGATTAATTGTTTTTTGAGGTCACCGTCTGTTCAATGAGTTTTCATTGGGATACTAGATTTCTAATCAACCTGTTTGCAGTTCCTACCGCTTCCACTGGATGTCACCAGTCTTTGGAAATAGGTTGAGGTTATTCCTTTGTGCAATGAAGAAGAACGGCCATCTGGAATCAGTGTAACGTTATGTGTACTGTTTGATAGTTGCGCAAGACTAGAAAAGTAGCGTTAGTTTGTTGACCTCCTGTATTGAAAACAGATAGACCCGTCTTCAATTTGATCGATTATTAACGTTTATAAATACCTTAAGTTGTATTACAAAAGTAGTTTGAAATGTTTTGGCAAAGTTTAGAGGTAATTTTTTAGATATTTTGTAGTGACGTTGCGCAAATTGGAAGCTGTTTTTTTCTGGATCAAACGCGCCAAATAAATGGACATTTTGGACATATATGGACGGAATTAATCGAACAAAAGGACCATTTGTGATGTTTATGGGACATATTGGAGTGCCAACAAAAGAAGCTCGTCAAAGGTAAGGCATGATTTATATTTTATTTCTGCGTTTTGTGTTGCTACTGCAGGGTTAAAATATGCTACACTCTTTGTTTACTGTTGTGCTATCATCAGATAATAGCATCTTATGCTTTCGCCGAAAAGCCTTTTTGAAATCTGACATGTTGGCTGGATTCACAACGAGTGTAGCTTTAATTTGGTATCTTATATGTGTGATTTAATGAAAGTTTGATTTTATATATTTTTTTTTGAATTTGGCGCTCTACATTTTCCCTGGCTATTGGCCAAGTGGGACGCAAGCGTCCCGCCTATCCCAGAGAGGTTATTAAGGAATGAAATTCCACAAATTAACAAGGCACACATGTTAATTGAAATGTATTCCAGGTGACTACCTCATGAGCTGGTTGAGAGAATGCCAAGAGTGTGCAAAGCTGTCAAGGCAAAGGGTGGCTACTTTGAAGAATCTGAAATATAAATATAGTTTGATTTGTTTTAACACTTTTTTGGTTACTACATGATTCCATATGTGTCATTTCATAGTTTTGATGTCTTCACTATTATTCTACAATGTAGAAAATAGTAAAAATAAAGAAAAACCCTGGAATGAGTAGGTTTGTCCAAACTTTTGACTGGTACTGTATGTAGCCTATAAAACAATGTTGAAAAAGATTAGTTTCATTTGGTTTTGTATTTAGTTAGCACAGTATGTATTTATATGATCTAATTTGACAGGTTATTTTCTCTACCCTGACACAGTTTAACCATGTCTGACGATGTTACAAGTTTTCACCCAAGTGTTTGAAAATCACAATCTGCCCCCCCAAAAAAGAAATGTTTTGCTATTAGACATTGTGCAGCCCGACCTGGATTGAAGAGCAGCTCCAGGCTGCAGCACTGTCTGCATGACTCACTGCTGGCTAGAGCCAAGGGCATTATTAAAAACATTGAATTAAACATTCATCCATCTCCTCCAGACACAAAATCCTGCACCCCCAAGGGGGATGCCCCTGCATGCCTCCCCATGCCCCGGGTACTCAGTGAGCACAGTGGGCCACAGCAGAGCCCTCCTTCTCCACAGCCCTCTGTCATCTTCCCTCAGAGGAAAAGAGCACGCCAAGGCAGCTGAACCTGACATTTCGTTCCCACGGTGATGTAGTGACAGCTATTTGGGACAATTGACAAAAGAGAAACAAATCAATGAAAATCTTAAACAAAATAAGTCCCTCCCTCATCCTTAAAAATAAAATAAAGAAACTAGCACCCTTTAACCTAAACCAGTGTGGGGCTTCTGAGTGTGTGTGGCCTCCCACTGCGAGATATTCCCTCCAATGTCTGACCTTCAGGCTACAAATTGCTTCCCATCAGGGTGATTGACAGCCGTTGTTGTGACAGCACTAAGCATGCATGAGCTCCCTCCATCAGAGGCTCCGTGACACAGTCTTCTTTGTATCACTTGCGCTCTCCACCCTTGCTTTCCATGCTGAATCATTATCTCTTCTCTTTATCTCTAGTCAAATGTATCATCCACTTTGTCTCCAGTCCCCATTCTAAATATGYAGCCATTGCTTCCCTACTATACTTTTTCTGTGCTGTCAGTCACACAGTGTTTTTCACTCTTCCTTCCCTTGTTATTTCTCATTCCGTGGCTCTCACCTCAAGCTCCTCTCTCTCCCTGTAGTCTATCTCCTCTGTGTCAGTCTGCCTCCCTGCTATGTGAGGGGTGTCTGCCAGTGTCTGTTGGAACCAGTCACCCTGCAGCGGTCATGCGTTGTCATACTTGCTCTTGTGTAAACATGGCCTGTTTCAAATTAGCTCAACAAGTCATCAAGCAACACTGCTCAGGGGAACACAGTGGTTGACAGCAGGCGTTTCATGTTGTACAGTGCATTCGGAAAGTATTCAGAACCCTTGACTCTTTACACATTTTGTTACGTTACAGCCGTATTCTAAAATGTATTCAATATTTTTCCCCTCTCATCAACCCCCCCAACACACACACACACAATAATGACAAAGCAAAAACAGGTCATTTAAAAAAAGAAGAAGAAATATTACATTTGCATAAGTATTCAAACCCTTTACTCAGTACTTTGTTGAAGCACCTTTGGCAGTGATTACAGCCGAGTCTTCTTGGGTATGAAACTACAAGCTTGGCACACCTGTATTTGGTTTCTCTCATTCCTCTCTGCAGACCCTCTGAAGTTCTGTCAGGTTGGATGGGGAAAGTCACTGCACAGCTATTTTCAGGTCTTTCAAGTTCGATCGGGTTCAAGTCCGGGCTCTGGCTGTGCCACTCAAGGACATTGAGAGATGTGCCGAAGCCACTCCTGCGTTCTCTTGGCTTTGTGCCTTAGGGTCAGTTGTCCTCCTGGAAGTAAACCTTCGGCCAGTCGGTTAGTACTGAATGCCTGGACAGGTTTTCATCAAGGATCTCTGTACTTTGCTCCGTTCATCTTCCCTCGATCCTGACTAGTCTCACAGTCCCTGCCGCTGAAAAACATCCCCACAGCATGATGCTGCCACCACCACCATGCTTCACCGTCGGGATGGTGCCAGGTTTCCTCCAGATGTGACACTTGACATTCAGGCCAAAGAGTTCAATCTTGGTTTCATCAGACCAGAGAATCTTGTTTCTCATGGTCAGAGTCCTTTAGGTGCCTTTTGGCAAACTCCAAGCGGGCTGTCATGTGCTTTTTACTGAGGAGTGAATTCCGTCTGGCCACTACCATAAAGGTCTGACTGGTTGTGCTGCAGAGATGATGGTTGTCCTTCTGGAGCTATGTCATAGTGACCATCGGGTTCTTGGGCACCTCCCTGACCAAGGCCCTTCTCCCCGATTGCTCAGTTTGGCCGGGCAGCCAGCTCTAGGAAGAGTCTTGGAGATTCCAAACTTCTTCCATTTAAGAATGATGGAGGTCACTGTGTTCCTTCAATGCTACATAATYTTTTGGGTTTCCCCTCCCCAGATCTGTGCCGCGACACAATCCTGTCTCGGAGCTCTACAGACAATTCCTTCGATCTCATGACTTGTTTTTTGCTCTGACATGCACTGTCAAMTGTGGGCCCTTATATTAGACAGGTGTGTGCCTTTCCAAATCATGTCCAATCAATTAAATWTACCACCGGTGGACTCCAATCAAGTTGTAGAAACATCAAGGATGGAAACAAGATGCACCTGAGCTCAATTTCAAGTCTCATAGTAAAGGGTCTTAACACTTTCATTTTAATATATTTGCAAAATATCATTATGGGGTAGTGTGTAGATGAGAGAAGGGGGAAAGGGGTCTGAATACTTTCCGAATGCACCGTAAACTATACAAAAGGGAAGAAAACAAAAACATAGCCTAAATACAATCAGAGAAACCTTCTATCCTGACACTGCATAATGCTAGTCAATAAACACTACACGAACTGCAAAAATTGGGTGACTTCCAATGTTCACTCTAAGCTGTGTGCTTGCGAGGCCGCGCACCTCCAGGACTGCCCCACAGAAGAAAATGTCAAGCARCGCAGAGAAGACCCAAGAGATTGAACTTCACTGAGTTCACCCTATTAGTTTGCCCTATATAGATGTTTGACCACCAGAGGGCATCTTTGAGAAACACTTGGTAGAATTACGCATTGGCATTACCAGAGAATTTAAAACCTTTTTAGTAATAACATAGTATATGGGATTGATTAAGAAATTTGGCTTAATTAATTTGATTAATATTATGGTGTTTCCATTCATAGAAAAATTGTCAGTTTGTAAATTCAGACCGTTTCGCAAACGGAGCGCACAGTGGACGTTCGGGGCGAGGAGTAGGATTATTTGAGCGTTCTGGCCTTAAACGGCAGTCAAGCACCCAAGCTAACGTTGCTAGCTACTTCCAGACACAAATGAGACCACTTTGATCATTTTACTCACCCTAGCAGAGCTGCATTTTTTCACCCTGCCAGCTCCTAGTAGTTATTTTGAGCACTGTGCCACCAACTCGCCTTTTGAACTTTTTATTCCAGCTTATTGTTCAACGTCACAATGACTGCTTCACTTATTGTTGGCAATGAGACCTGCTCATGTTGTTTTATAGTTCAAATGTTAAAGAACAAAATGTAAACAACCAAAATAATCACTGGAACTCTGCGGTCTCCCATTGTTTCCTATGGGGGAAATATAGCATGTCTGTCTATTTCGCCAAATTCTTCTGTGTATATTTAGATTTTTTTTTTAAATGTCGGGTGTAACCGGTGTGAAATGGCTAGCTAGTTAGCGGGGTGCGCACTAATAGTGTTTCAATCGGTGATGTCACTCGCTCTGAGAACTTGAAGTAGTTGTTCCCCTTGCTCTGCAAGGGCTGCGGCTTTTGTGGAGCGATGGGTAACGATGGGTAACGATGCTTCGAGGGTGGCTGTTGTCTGTGTGTGCAGAGGGTCCCTGGTTTGAGCCCAGGTAGGGGCGAGGARMGGGACGGSAGCTATACTGTTACACTGGCACCATTTTAAAATCAGGATAATCTCCGCTTTGTAATTACGTAAGTATGGGCAGCGAGCTCTTTTGTCATCGATCGCTAGACAAGAAATAGTCCGAATTTTTTAAACAAATTTTTAATGGAATTCTTAGCATCATTACTGTCAAAACAGGCTCTGCGAACGTTAAATTCAATGAATTTGCTGTGGGCTCGCACTAGTGTTCCAGTTTAGCCAACGTTAAGATGTTTTTCAGCCTTGGGTGAATTTTGACTCGTTCTATTGTCCAGCCTATAGATAGCCAGAGCAAATTTACGAAAGCACTCAAATATCCATTGAGAAAGCACAAAGACTATACCATTTAGTTAAGCTTGATGTATAACTACTAACGTTAGTTATTGCCAGATGTTCACTGTCCGAGGAACAGGCCGTGGAAGCTTTATTGCTGGCAAAAGTGTTCATAACCAGAGGTAATTAAACTGTTGTGTTATTTTTCTCCATCTCTGCCTGTTTTGTTATACATGGAACCTGTCTYGCATGCATTAATTTWAAAAAACTTAAAATGTCAGCTGCTACTTTTCAGATTTACACCACATAAACACAGCCGTTTTCACTGGACTATCTGTTGCTGCCAAGTCATGATTTCCCTGGGGGTTAGCCTTGCAATAACCAAGTGGTGAGACACATAGCCCTCAATATTTAAATGTTTCAGGTACACTCCGATAGGTGTCTTCGTCACATACAGTATCTTCTATTGACATTATCTTCTATTGTTTGCCATCATGTGTCTGTTTTTCAGCATAAAGTACTCTGTAGCCACTTAGTGTGGACACCAGGTGAGACCACACACAATAACATTYTCTTTTTCACTTCATCCCTCTGCCCCTTCTCCCTGAAATCCTCTAGGTTATATCAGCTGTTTTGGTRAACCCCTCCCGCATCTGAACTGGCTGACAGAGGGCACAGCATGATCATAGGTGAGATGTCACTTGGTCGGGTCAACAGGAAGTATTATTAAAGAGATGCTTTACATTGAAATACAGAGAGATGTAGTAGTCCCAGAGTTAATGATCCAAGGTCAGTTCCGCATTTCACCTCCTGATTTAAGATGACCGTGTTAGAATAAAAAAAACAAGGCTTAATCATGCTCTCTCTCTATCCATTTGTCACTCGTCTGCAGGTATGTTTTGATGTGAGAGAGGAAGCCAGTCCCGTCATCACCACCTCACCCGCTCTTAAGATAAACTTCGGGCCAACTGGGAGCCCAAGGCTGGTTAAGAGACACCGCAATTGTGATAAACAGAGTATTAGGGTAGCACTGTAATTCATGAATCATTGCAAAATTCTCACAACATTCAAGTTTCCGCTCACAAGACCTACACTTTGCTCAGTGCCCCAAAAAATTACAGGGAACATTGATGACGTCACAAATTTRCTTTAATGGAAATACCACTGAGCCAGTCTCCAAATTTCAAAATATTCTATACACAGAAGACTATCATGTCACAATCTTAACTGAATAAAAAGACAATTCATTTGTAACTTGCCTAGTTAAATAAAAGGTTAAATAAATATTTTTCCCCAGATGACACTACCGCTGAGCTGTTTCTTTCCCTGTCTCGTGTTGTGACAGACACGGATGGAGTTGTGATCCAGAGGGATGGCCATGGTGGAAAGAGGCGTGTGTGAGGGCCAGCCCAGCTCTTTCCTTCCCTTAGCTCCCTGGGTAATTATGTGCTCCATTCTGTCATCCCCCAGGAGACTCTTGGCTGAGAGAATCACATCCCCCCCCCCCCTCAGAGCCAAAACCGGGCTCAGCCATCCAGCCCACACTCTTGTATCCCGTATGCTTCCCTTGTTCCCCCTCCGTACCCTCTGATTCCTTTTCCCCCCTCTCCGTACCCTCTGATTCCCCTTGTCCCCTCCGTACCCTCTGAATTCCCCTTGTCCCCCTCCGTACCCGCTGATTCCCCTTGTCCCCCTCCGTACCCGCTGATTCCCCTTGTCCCCCTCCGTACCCTCTGCTCTCGGTTCTTCTCCCGGCTACTTTGCCTCCCCACTCTGTCATTCTACACGTCTGTCTCGTTCTCTCACTTGCTCGCTCCCTCTCTCCACCCTCTGAAAACAAGTTCAATTCAACAGCTCGTTCTCTCAACGTTTCTCCATTTGTCAGATTGCGAAATGGGCCATTGTATTTCAAAATCACTCACATTCTCTCAAATCTCATGAAGTAATTAAGAACTCTGAAATCCGCTAATTAACACATTAAGATTAGGGCCTACCTGCTCATGCTTAAGGATTAATGCAGATGCTGATAATGATTGATAAGCACAAGCCTTTACAAATGGAGTGTGCAAGCACGTCCTTCTTAAGTAATTCCATTAGCCTTGACAATTTGTGTTAATGTGACAGTGGTAAAATCCACAGATTATAATGACTATGGCTGGGCGATATGACGATATATATCGTGTGACGATAGAAAAACGTCTATCGTTTCATATTATGCTCTATCGTTTATTTTGTTGTGTCGCAAATCACACTCTTTACAGMAATATTTCTCATCAATTGGAAGGAAATTTGCAACACAAACAAACATGGAGGACAGTGAACGTGACACGAAGCTCGTACCTGAAAGAGTGGCTACTTCGGTCGCATGGACGAGGTTTGGGTATGAAAAGTCTGACACGGACCAGAAAACCGTCCTCTGCAAAATATGCCGCAGGCCGGTCCCGACAACAGGCTCAAAACACCTACGCAAGAATAATGTGAAACAGTATGGAGAAAGTCTACAAAAAAGTACAGTCGAGTGCTCAAAACAAACCCGACTCAGACGCTGCAAGAGGCTTTTGCCCGCGGCACACCATATGGCAAAGAATCACAAAAGACGGAAGGAGGTAACAGCTGTCGTTACAACTTACATCTGCAAAGACATGGCCCCAATTTACACAATGGAGAAACAAGGGTTTCGTGAGTTGGTGCCAACACTCGACCCAAGGTACCAAATTGATATGCGACACGTATTAATGCCAAAATAACATGCAACAGGCAAGCACCCTGCCCCCAAAAATATATATTTTAGGCCTATATTTATGTTGTTTGCAACTAACATTGAAGTGTTTTAGATTTTATACATTAATACTTTATATTTTGTTACACGCTTAATTAAAGATTTGCACAAAGGTTCTAAATAAAAGGAGAAATAATCAAATATGAGTAAGAACCTTTTTTTGAGTATAATTCAACATGTAATAAGAAATAGGCCTTCACATGTGGTCATTTTATATAAACTATTTATTCATTGAATTTACAGAAAATGTGCTATATCGTGATATGAAATGACCTATCGGGACATGAGATTTTGGCCATATCGCCCTAAATGACTCTATTCCATAATTTTAACAGACGCGCACGCACGCACACTGTAGGCTATTATTGCTTTCAGTGTGACCCGATCAAAGCGGTCAAAGAGGATATAAATATTCAAGTAGRCCGAAGACTTATAATTCATTTACCATTGAAGTCCCTGTCCATTGTGAAGCTACACTAAAATAGAGCAATACATGCCTCCCATTCCCTCCACTTAGATGAAGCATATTCTTGCAGAGCAGAACATTTGTGAGTGTGCAAGTTCAGTCTGAGCGCTACTGCAAACCTCAGTTTAACACCATCACACTAAACTGACAAAACACTCAAACATCTGGACATCAAAATGTCGATGTGAAGCGTCAACAGGTTGCAGTCTACATACCAAACAGTAGCCGAGTTAACGCAATTCTAATAATTTGGTTTGGAATATGAGAATCACCAGCGGGACGCACAGCAGTGAGCCAAAAATCCTACCTCTGCACAAACATGTCTGGAACAAAGTGGCAAGCAACAATCAACAAGGAACGTCACGTCCCCCAAAACCACAGCCTGAGGCATCACGTCACAACAACCAAAGAGCATTAGCCCCTGATCCCGACCATTAATCAAGTCAAAAAGGCCCCGCCAGGACCTGGAGCAGCTCAAGGTGCAGCATACCAACACACAGCACAGCCATCAGGAAAACTGTGCTGATCCAGCAGCAAGATGTCACAATCTAGCACTGATTGGTTTCATGTGCTGGCTACTTTCGAATATGATAGCTGATCACTGCTGTCAGGCGTATGCTGCTAAYGCAAAGATGTGCATCTTCTGGTATAAGAATGCTTCAAAAACGTACTCCAACTATTAACAGCAGAACTCGGGAGGTCAGGTCACAAAACACACAGTGCTTTCTTGTTGGAGAACCAAAGTGAGTGCAGTGGCAGTGCACAGATTTAGCATACTTGGGCATTGTGTGGGATTGGGTGAGAGTTGGGCCTCCCCATGCATGTTGATATTGCTTCTGTAGCACATGTTAGCACTAGAGGTCTTCACGGATACACCTGTACCCGAATACCCGAGACCAGATCCAGGAACCTGAATTAATTGTCACGGGTATGAGTAATTTTAACTGACTTGTCCAGAAGGACCCATACAGAGCCGAATGCGCCTGCTGCAGTAGAGAGAGAAYTTGTATAATTTATGCTGCTGCTCTGTGCTTTTCACGAGAATGCCACGTGTAGCTTGTTGTTGGCCAATCATAAATCATCAAAGCGACGTTACACTAGTCATAGATCCTCCATGTGGGGCAAAAGTTAGGAGAAACACCACATGACCAGAAGTATGTGGACACCTGCTCATCAAACATCTCATTCCACTGTCATGCTGAAACAGGAAAGGGCATTCCCCAAACTGTTACCAATGTTCAAAGTACAGAATCGTCTAGAATGTAATTGTATGCTGTAGCATTAAGATCCTGCAAACTTTACAGTTGGCACTATGCATTGGGGCAGTTAGAGTTCTCCTGGCATCTGCCGAACCCAGATTTGTCCATCGGACTGCCAGATGGTGAAGCGTGATTCATCACACCAGAGAACGCRGTTCCATTGCTCCAGATTCCAATGGCGGCTAGCTTTACACCGCTCCAGCCGACGCTTGGCATTGCGCATTGTGATCTTAGGCTTGTCACGGCTGCTCTGCCATGGAAACCCATTTCACGAAGCACCCGACGAACAGTTACTGTGCTGTCGTTGCTWCCAGAGGCAGTTTGGAACTCGTAGTTTGTGTTGTAACCGAGTACAGAGAATTGTTACGTGCTATGCGCTTCTGCACTTGGCGGTCCTGTTCTGTGAGCTTGGTTGGCCTACCACTTTGCGGCTGAGCCGTTGTTGCTCCTAGACATTTCCACTTCACAATAACAGCACTTACTGTTGACCGGGGAAGCTTTAGCAGGGCAGAAATGTTACGAACTGACTTGTTAGAAAGGTGGCATCCTATGACGGTGCCACGTTGAAAGTCACTCAGTTCTTCAGTGAGATCATTCTACTGCCAATGTTTGTCTACAGAGATTGCAAGGCTGTGTGCTCGATTTTATACACCTGTCAGCAATGGKTGTGGCTGAAATAGCCGAATCCACTAATATGAAGGAGTGTCCACCTACTTTTGTTTATACATTGTATCTAATCAATAGAGGAAGATGGAATTAAAATGTCGGCTGCTACTTTATATTCGGAATGGAGTTGTTTGTAACTGTGTAGGACGATAAAGCGTGGCAGATGTTGCCTRCCCTCGCCACCTGGGGGACAGCTCGTCGGGAAGTCCAGGATCCAGTTGCAGAGGAAGGGGTTCAGTCCCAGGGTCCTGAGCATAGTGATGAGCTTGGAGGGCACTATTGTGTTGAACGCTGAGCTGTAATCAATGAACAGTATTCTCACATAGGTTTTCCTCTTGTCCAGGCGGGAGAGGGTAGTGTGGAGTGCAATAGAGATTGTGTCATCCGAGTATCTGTTGAGGCAGTATGCGAATTGGAGTGGTTCCAAGGTGTATGGGATGAGGGTGTAGACGTGAGCCATGACCATTCTCTGAGCACGCATCCTGGTAATCCGTCTGTCCCCGCGACCTTGTGAATTTTAACCTAGACTAGGGAGAGCRAGATCACACAGTCATCCGCAACAGCTGGTGATCTCATGCAATTTTTGCTTGTAAGCAGGAATCAGGAGGATAGATTTATGGTCAGATTTATTTGCCAAAGGGAGGGCGAGCATTTCATGCTGGTCCCTCAGTTGGTAGAGCATGGCGCTTGCAACGCCAGGGTTGTGGGTTCAATTCCCAAAGGGGACCAGTACGAAAAAAGTATGAAAATGTATGTACTCACTACTGTAAGTCGCTCCGGATAAGAGCGTCTGCTAAATTATGTAAATGTAAAAATGTTGTGAAACGGATCAGTTTCCCTGCATTAAAATCACCGGACATGAGAAGCGCCACTTCTGGATGTACATTTTCTTGTTTGCTTATGGCCCTACACAGCTCGTTGAGTGTGGTCTCAGTGCCAGCGTCGGTTTGTGGTGGTAAATAGACAGCTACAAAAAATATAGATAAATAGGTAAATAGTTTGGTCTGCAGCTTGTCATGAGGTATTCTAACTCAGGCAAGCAAAAACGTAATACTTCCTTAAAAAGGGTAGGAAACACRCAACACAGTGTAGTCAAAGAGTTAGTAACTTAGAAGTAGTCACGATCTGGTTACCTATACGTGCAAAAAGTTACATATTCAGAATTTATTAACTTATTTCCAGATATCTTCTAAACGACCCACAATGCACAATTTCTCAACATCAAGTGGAGGATCTGCTCTGTACTACTGAGCAGCTAGCTCAAGCTGGCCAACGTTAGCCACTAGCGATGACAGCATGTAATTACATTCCAAACCAAGTGTTGGCGGTGGTGAGCTACAATCCACCAATCGCAGGAAGTGTGATGTAAACAGGAAGTTGATGGGGCACGTGCGGCCATGAAGCATGCTCTTCACAGACTTTGTGGTTGTGTTATCRATTTGGAACCCATTTGCATGGCAGGCCCTGGTGCCTTCTACCCGTGGGCTCAAATCGATAGAGAAAATCAAACTTTGTAGTACCTCGTCTGTTCTCCTTTTTGTTTTGTCAACTTTTYAGCATATTCCCTGCTTAGTACGCTATAAGAGTTTTGTAACCTTTTCCACCTTGGCTTAGTGCTAGCGCGATAGATTCCAGATATCCGTCAGCTATCTATTTGGGATTTCCCTGAGACTCTCCATCAGCCAGTGAAGCGCGCGCCTCCTCCTGGCTTTGGTAGCTAACTCAGCTCCAAAAATAGCTATYCATTTCCAAAACTTTGGTTAACTTTAATGTAGCTGTAAGCTAGGTGTTGATAGCAACTGGCTGACTCGTGTAGTGCTAACATAACATTAGCAGGCAAGTAGGGCTAACGTTGGCAGGCTAGTTGGCTATCAACCTTGCAAGTTGGTTTGTAACAATAAATTCATTAAGTAATTACTTGTAAGTTGCCTGAAAATTACACTGAAACCAGTATTCATGACCGCAAACGATTTGGTTTAATTTTAAGTTATTTCTGTTGGAGTTTACATTATAGAAGACAGGCTGGCTTGCCGGGTCCTCCATATAACATCACCTTACGGAATAATATTTTCCAACATGACTTCGGCATTCTGATCAGTTTTATGTAATAACTCAAACAATAGAAAAGTGAGGTGTGACTTTGCATTAAGACTTTTGAGGTGTATACTAATGCAAATACATATGCTACGTTTATGCTACCTACCCTTTAACAGAGATCACGCACCAGCTGTTAAAGATACACACCACCCCCTCTTCGTCTTACCCGAGGCTGCCGAGCGGTCTTGACGATGCATGGAAAAAACAGCTAGATTTATGTTAGCCATGTCCTTGTTCAGCCACGACTCCGATAAACATAAAATATTACATTTCTTTAGGTCCCGTTGATAGGATACTATCGAACAGAGCTYGTCCAGTTTGTTCTCTAGTGACTGTACATTTGGCAAAAGAACGTAGGGTATAGTAGTCTCATCAAAGTAGTCTCGTCTGGATGCCGGCTCATCTGCCTCTCTTGCACTGTTGCTTCATCTTTCAAATCACAGAGATTAGGGCATGGTCAGGAGTAGGGTTGGGTGGTATCCTGGTTTTCATATCGTCATACCATCCTTCTCTTACCCCGGGAGATACATTATTACCAGTTTAGTACACATGCGACAGTCCAAAAAAAATGCCAAAAACCCAATTGGGTGTCTATTACCTGAATGCTAACAAAATTAGCACAAGTAATAGCGAAATTCCATGGAGCCTGCTAGCTAAATGTGATAAATTGCAAAGACAGGCAAGCCAGCTCACAAAGTTTTACATATATAGGTAGAAGCTACCGAATGTCATTTTTGGTGAGTTTGGACATTTACAAGTGAATGTGGACGAGAGAAAGTTGACGCATGCAGTACTGGCTCTCGAGCAGCATGTCTACACCAAAGATTTTTTATAACTAACCCYATCTGTGTCAACACACTGTCTGTGTGGAGTCTGCTCTGCTCGGAGGGGGGAGGAGCAGGTGGGCCGAGAACAGAGAGGAGAAAAAAATGAAGGAAATCAACATAGCAATGACAGCTGTACAGATAACTCATGCAAAAGGCTTTGACTTCAACATGGCAAAAAGCTAAAACAATATGATGCCCCGTCATTAATTCAGTCACTTACTTAGATTAGCCCTGGTTTGCAGTCGACGTTCCAATTCATCCCAACGGTGTTTGATGGGGTTGAGGTCAAGGCCCTGTGCAGGCCAGTCAAGTTCTTCCACACCGATCTCAACAAACCGTTTCTGTATGGACCTCGCTTTGTGCACAGGGAGCATTGTCATGCTGAAACATGAAAGGGCCTTCCCCAAACTGTTGCAACAAAGTTGGAAACACAGAATTGTCTAGAATGTAATTGTATGATGTAGCRTTAAGATTTCCCTTCACTGGAACTAAGGGGCCTAGCCAAACCATGAAAAACAGCCACAGAACATTATTCCTTCTCCACCAAACTTTACAGTTGGCACTATGCATTGGGTCAGATAGCGTTCTCCTGATATCCACCAAACTGCCAGATGGTGAAGCGCGATTCATCACTCCAGAAAACTCGTTTCCACTGCTCCAGAGTCCAATGGTGGAGAGCTTTACACACCACTCCAGCCGACGCTTGGCCTTGCGCATGGTGATCTTAGGTTTGTGCGCGGCTGCTCGGCCATAGAAACCCATTTCATGAAGCTCCCTACGAACAGTTCTTGTGCTGACGTTGCTTCCAGAGGCAATTTAGAACTGAGTGTTTCAACCGAGTACAGGCGATTTTTACGCACTACGCGCTTCAGCACTCACTGGTCCCGTTCTGTGAGCTTGTGGCCTACCACTTTGCAGCTGAGCCGTTGTTGCTCCTAAACGTTTCCACTTCACAATAACAGCAATTACAGTTGACCGGGGCAACTCCAGCAGGGAAGAAATTTTACGAACTGGCTTGTTGGACATGTGGCATCCTATGACRGTGCCACGKTGAAAGTCACTGAGCTCTTCAGTAAGGCCAATCTACTGCCAATGTTTGTCTATGAAGATTGCATGGCTGTCTCCATATGGTCACATGCCACAAGGCAAAATTGAAGCCAGAAACTGTCAATAGGCTGGTGTTCCTGGCACAGAACTTGTGAAGAGAAAGAGGGAGGCAGTGAATTGTTACATGTTGAACTGAGAAACATACAGACTGTCTGGTGAATGCTTGAAGAAGTTAGTTTGAAAAGGTTTACAACTTGAATTCATAATGTCCAGTATTATGCTGCAAMAACAGGCTGCACTTCTTATATTTGGCAGGAAAAAGTTAAAATAATTTTTAATTTTCTTTACATCCTGAATATTTTAAATATTTGTTTTATTTAATTTTACTGCATATATATTTAACGCATACCTTTGCTTATGTTTCATGTTTGCACAGGTTTACCATAGAAGTAAAAAAAAWWATACAAAATACAAAAATAAAGTGCAATGCTTTCTGTTTCTATAGGGTTAAAAGCAATATTTTCTAATTTATTAACTTTGAAGGGCTCATAAAATGTTTGTTTTATTAAAGTACAGTATATCGTGATATATCGTTATCGTCCAGAAAGTGGAAAATATTGTGAAATAAACTTTAGTTCATATCGCCCACCCCTACCACACACACACACTGTTAAAGTGTGAATCATTTGGCTGAGAGCATACTGCATCAAACAGAGAGAAAATATGCCTAATTAGTACTCATTACAATAAGAGCCAGGCTTACAACAAGCAAACAACTGCATCAAAGGTTAACAATTCAGATCAAATGGGAATGTGACAACCCACTTCAATGATGTCATGCAATTCCATTTACCAAATAGAGGCAATTGGGCTGTTGCCAAAAGCTCCATGGTAAGGGGCTTGGACATAATTGTCATGACATCCCCTCATTAACATAAAGCATGCTAACACCCACTGTGACGTACCAGTATCTGTTAATTTGCCCTGGACGTACCAAATCTGAACCAATCATAGACGTAGATGTTTCACAAGTTTGGACAGCACAGCAGAGAACAGTACAGTAAAAGAAATGTAGAGTACAGTATAATGTACTGTATTCTACATAGGCCATCTACTTTGCTGCACTGTGATGTCCAAAATGGTAAAACATGGACATCCATGATTGGTTCCGATTTGGTCTGGTCCGGACCAAACAAATGTGGTCTTTGACACAGGAGGTTGGTGGCACCTTAATTGGGGAAAACAGGCTCATGGTAATGACTGGAGCGGAATGGTATCAAATACATTGTTTCCAGGTGTCTGATGCCATTCTATTTGCTCTGTTCCGGCCATTATTATGTGCGGTTCTCCCCTCAGCAGCCTCCTGTGCCTTGGGAGCGGAGCTCATTAAAACAATAGCCAGTGTGTAGAATAATACCCAAATACGCAAAAGGAGGATATTACATATTTGTACTTTTGTGTACCTATTCTGGATACATCACCATGAAGAGAATGATATTCATAATGCATTTCTGTATAGTACAGATAAGGGACCTATGATGTAATTCCGTTGCCGTTATTTCGTTACCAGATGTAAATCCACCTCACCTACTATAGTTTAATAAAACTATTTCYTTTCAAACTCAAGGTATCATGTYGTAAAATCTGAGTGAGATTCTACCGTAATACTGTTACCAAACTTTGCATCTGCACAGTTCTTCCAGTAAATGTGTTATGACATTCTCTGTGTAACTTGTTCAAAGTAGGTCTTGTGCTTAGAGTTGTATGGTTTGTTAAACTTTGAAATCAATGTTTTTTGCTTGGCATACATTTTAAAACAAAATCTGAGTCAAASCATAATTCCGTTAATGTGGAATTGCCCAGTACACAACAACATTTCGATTAGCAGTAAACCGGTCAGTGTTTTCCCAGTGGCAGACCAAAGGTGTCAGCAGAACACTCATTCTAAAACCACAGCTGGAAAGGTTAGAGCATGGAGGGACTCTTCTGCAGGCTCACAAATGACTCATCTATCTCTAGATTTCATCTATCTCTAGATTTCGTCAGGCAGCTGATGATAAGTACCTGTAAACTCACACTGACAACTTATCAGCAGTACCCAGAACTCAGGCTGGAGTGCTAAACATGAAATTTAAAGGGAATCACGTAAAAAAAATCTGAATGCATATCATGATGATGTCATCTTAGTTTCCCATTGCAGTGACAGCCCAGAAATAGGTTTCTAATGGGGGGGGGGGGTCATTTCTCTCACTCTGCTGAGTAGTATTTATGCTCCACTCATACAGGAGTAATAAAGGCCTAGTGCACTAATTTGGTGGGGGAGAGGGAATAATCCCAATTATTTGTTTTTCTTTTTTTCAGGGGGTGCTGCAGCACCTCAGCACGCCTAGCTACTTCCCACGGCTATGCCAACTACTGATGTTTAATCCTACAGGTAGCCTAAGTGATATATTCTAACAGATGTTTCAAGCTACAGATGTCTTGTTTCAATCTGGTGATACYAATGTCAAATTCAGAGATTCATTTGGGAGCTGCTTTATTCTAGCAGCTCCATACAGCTATTATGAAGTAAGGTCCCTCATTCCCACCCCATCCCCCTCTCTGGCTACCAACAGCACACCTAGTTGACTCAATTCACTCACTATCCATACAATAATGAAATAAATGCATGGCCACAATGCAACATGCCTACGTCAATCAATAAATCAAAGTATTACTACGGAAATTGGTAGACGATTAATGTTGATTTCAATAAATTGCGATGCTTTACTGCAGGAGTAAAACAACACCCGTTCAGACGTACCTTGTGGATGTGCCCTTCCTCACATCGCATATGCTGCATTTAAAAGCCTCTGCACTGTTCTTGAAGGTGCAGACGCTACAGTCCCAATATCCGTCGTCAGCACTTGGTTTAGCTTGTCTTTTTGGCCTTAGAAATATAAAAATATAAAGTCAAGTTAGTTTATTACATATAATTAATTTGGTTATGACTGTTGTTAGTGCTGACGACATGCAGTACCCCCTAAATTAAAAATCGGCTAACTTAAACTAATACAGGAAGAAAAAAAATCGCTGTCAGGTTATCCATTCGAATCCCGAATAACCTACGCAGCGCGAGTTTCTCGATTAGATCAGTCACTAGCTAAAATTAAGGTCCTTGCTATCTGGGATCCTTGGGACGTCCCTATCCCATTGAAGTTGACGTTTAAAATTGTTATGGTAAGGGTTGTTATGGTTGAGGTAGGAGTTAAGATTAGGATAGGGATGACCCAAGGATTCTGGATAGCACTAACCCTAGAATCAAGCGACCTAGCTAGAATTTCGGTTAGCTAGCTAGCTAACGTTACAACATTCGATTGTATCGCGGCTTAGCCTAATGTCTGTTCGGGGCTAAGCATGTTAGCTAGCAAAACGAATGTCAAATAATGTCCACTCGACATTGATCTTCGAACGACTTCTGTTGACATTGAATATAATTTTCTAGAATGGCAGGCATATCCACTGAAAATTTCCCTTTGTCTGAGAGTGACTGGTAGAGAGTAGGGAGCGAGAAGCCGCCATAGTGCCTGTGCACTATTCTAGCTCTGGCATACAAACTGAAAAAAGGGAGAAACACTCCTTGAGAAATCATCCGAATATCAACCGCAAACGCCATGGAATTCTCGCAAAACAAGTCTAAATCGACACAAAACCGACTGGGGTATACGGTTAAATACCTGGTAGGGCTTTTCTTGTCGCCCATGGTGAAGAACTGTCTTCCAAAAGAAGAAAAGGTCTTCAGTAATAATCAGTAATTGTTGTAGGTTGTGCGCGGAGGATCCAGATAGAACCGCTGCTAAAGCTGGCAGTTAAGCTCGCATTCAGCGGCAGGGCGACTGCACACCGCGTGACTCCAAGACGCCCAATCACCGCATGCCTCGGTTTAAAAGTCTGGTTGGAAATAAGAGAAATTGGTAGCTCGCTATATATTTCCCCGAAATATTCTGTATCGAAATGAGATTATGCGCTTTATAGTCGAAATGTAGGAATTACAGTGCCAGCCCAATGTATTCACAGGTTTCGTGAGTGTCATACTGTGCAGTACCACAGCATGAGCTGGTGTCATTGCATTTTATGCCTACTCACATTGAAGATGTAGCTGGTGGAGTTCATCTTGGGACACAGGTGCATATAAAGTTATTCCCCATCATCCCTTTTCAATCGTGACAGGTGTAAATCAAAATGTCTAGGCCTACTAATAAACCAAATGCAAAAATGTATGTTGAGTGCTATCAGAGCAGTCCAGTCAATTTAGCCTGTAGGGCTTTTGTCCCTATCATACCTGTCTGTGAGATTAGCCTACTGTCTTTGCATTGAGATGGACATGTTTCAGTTGTTTCATCTTCTGTGGTTGTAGTGTGCCCATACTGCCTAACATTTGAAAGGACTCAAGGAAATGGGGATTGCCTTATGTTTCAAATAAGACATAGAAGAAAGGATTACCTCAGATACTAAACATTCACCTTGAATGATCATTTGTATTTAGATACAAATGTTCACCTTACTCATCATTTCCAAAATTCCAGACATCCTGGAGGACCCCCTAAATAATTTGCAGATACTCCTAACTTTAGTGGGCTACTTCATCATGCACCCCTTGAAGGCTTCCCTCCCTC
Organism: Salvelinus sp. IW2-2015; assembly: GCF_002910315.2. NCBI lineage: Eukaryota > Metazoa > Chordata > Actinopteri > Salmoniformes > Salmonidae > Salvelinus > Salvelinus sp. IW2-2015. Next base: position 13,504,680 of record NC_036851.1, on the reverse strand, counting down.
CTGCACAGGACAAGACTCTCTCTGTGGAGGAGATGAAGCATGAATCGTATAGCGTCATTAGCCACTTGCCATGGCTCCTGGTCCTCTATGTATGCACRAATGACTAAATCRCTTTGGATAAAAGTGTCTGCTAAATAGCATATATTATTGTGAATCTCTCCCTTCTATCCACCAAGTGGAGAGGAGAAGATACGATCACTTACTTCTGCTGTGTCACTGTCATTCTTATCACACCGGCTCTGCCCTCTACCCAGTGATTATACACTCTTAGAAAAAAGGGTTCAAAAAGGGTTCTTCAGCTGTMCCCCATATGAGAACCMTTTTTGATTCCAGGTAGAACCCTCTGTGGAAAGGGTTCTACCTGGAACCAAAAAGGGTTCTTCAAAGGTTGTCCTATATGGGGACAGGCGAAGAACCATTTTAGGTTCTAGATATCTGCTTAGCTCATAGCATGCTGCTCTAGAGGCTCATCTGCTCATCATGATATTAATAACCTGAATTCAATCATAACAGCATTACGCATTGCCTGGCTCATTCTGTAATTCATTCAAGGGAAAATTGGGCATTTTTGATGTTACAGTAATAAGGGTGACATTATAAGAAAAGCAACAAATGAAAAGAGAATTGGGGGAGGGGACAGAGACGAGAAATGATACCATGCATTAGGCAATTCAAGAGTGTGACTGAAACAGCTCTACCCACATCAGAGTTCCTTCCTTTACTGAATCTTGTTATTGCTCAGAAAAATAATCTGTGATTGGCATGTTGCCAAGCTGTCAACAACCAAAAGTGCATGGTAGCTCTGACATACATTTCCTCTGACTGAATCTCTTTGGAAAAATACACATGGTGCTGAAGTTCTGGTATGATCAGTAAAATCTGTTTAACTCTGAGTGTAGTATGATGAGAGATTATACGTAGGGATTACAGTTGGCTCAATTACATACAGTTGAAGTCGGAAGTTTACATACACCTTAGCCAAATACATTTCAACTCAGTTTTTCACTATTCCTGACATTTAATCCTAGTAAAAATTCCCTGTCTTAGGTCAGTTAGGATCACCACTTTATTTTAAGAATGTGAAATGTCAGAATAATAGTAGAGAGATTGATTTATTTCAGCTTTTATTTTTTATCACATTCCCAGTGGGTCAGAAGTTTACATACACTCAATTAGTATTTGGTAGCATTGCCTTGAAATTGTTTAACTTGGGTCAAACGTTACAGGTAGCCTTCCACAAGCTTCCCTCAATAAGTTGGGTGAATTTGGCTCATTCTCCTGACAGAGCTGGTGTAACTGAGTCAGGTTTGTAGGCATCCTTACTCGCACACGCTTTTTCACTTCTGCCCACAAATGTTCTATATGCTTGAGGTCAGGGCTTTGTGATGGCACTCCAATACCTTGACTTTGTTGTCCTTAAGCCATTTTGCCACAACTTTGGAAGTATGCTTGGGGTCTCTGTCTATTTGTAAGACCATTTGCGACCAAGCTTTAACTTTCTGACTAATGTTTGAGATGTTGCTTCAATATATCCACATCATTTCCCTCCTCATGATGCCATCTATTTTTTGAAGTGCACCAGTCCTCCTGCAGCAAAGCACCCCACAACATGATGCTGCCACCCCGTGCTTCACGTTGGGATGGTGTTCTTCGGGCTTGCAAGCACTCCCCCTTTTCTTCCAAACATAACGATGGTCATTATGGCCAAACAGTTCTATTTTTGTTTCATCGACCAGAGGACATTTCTCCAAAAAGTACGATCTTTGCCCCATGTGCAGTTGCAAACCGTAGTCTGGCTTTTTTTATGGTTTTGGAGCAGTGGCTTCTTCCTTGCTGAGTGCCTTTCAAGTTATGTCGATATAGGACTTCGATTTACTGTGGATATAGATACTTTTTGTACCTGTTTCTTCCAGCATTGTCACAAGGTTCCTTTGCTGTTGTTCTGGGATTGATTTGCACTTTTCGCACCAAAGAACGCGTCTCCTTCCTGAGCGGTATGACGGCTGCGTGGTCCCATGGTCCACTTGCGTACTATTGTTTGTACAGATGAACGTGGTACCTTCAGGCATTTGGAAATTGTTCCCAAGGATGAACCAGACTTGTGGAGGTCTACCATTTTTTTTCTGAGGTCTTGGCTGATTTCTTTTGATTTTCCCATGATGTCAAGCAAAGAGGCTTGGCATCAAGGTAGGCCTTGAAAATACATCCACAGGTACACCTCCAATTGACTCAAATGATGTGAATTAGCTAGCCTATCAGAAGCTTCTAAAGCCATGACATCATTTTCTGGAATGTTCCAAGCTGTCAAAGTCAACTTAGTGTATGTAAACTTCTGACCCACTGGAATTGTGATACAGTGAATTCTAAGTGAAATAATCTGTCTGTAAACAATTGTTGGAAAAATTACTTGTGTCATGCACAAAGTAGATGTCCTAACCRACTTGCCAAARCGATAGTTTGTTAACAAGAAACTTGTGGGGTGGTTGAAAAACGAGTTTTAATGACTCCAACCTAAGTGTATGTAAACTTCCGACTTCAACTGTATAAAGCAGGTGTTCTGCCTCAAGCACTCACTTATATTAAATTATATTAACTGAGAATATTGCACTTCAGTAAAACTGTGTCTTTTGTTTCTTAAGTGGTAATTAAGATAATTATTGGCCAATAGATTTTTTTTAATACAATGTGAAATCAGGTTTCAGCATGTGGACAGGTTGTTTGTTCCAGAGAGATGGTAATCTAAAGGAAAAAGCAGTTTATTTTTGTCTATTTATGGTAAAAGACAGCATCGTGTAGCGGAAACGTGTTGTACTTCACACAATTCCTTTCCTGTACACTTGTTTTGGAAAACATTAATTGGACTGAAAAACAGTGGAGTGGAAGAGGTGAAGAGAGAAGGGCAGGTTAAGGTTGAGCCAGGGAGAAGAGAGGCATTGGAGCAGACAGGGGAAAATAGGCTGTTAAGAGACAGGTAGGATAGCAGACGAGGACACATACTCCTGCTACTGAAATCACACAGGAGAGGAAAGAAGCTCATGATTAATCGAGGTCTCTCACGAAGTTCCCTGATGACATTCCAGGATCAATAAAAGTCTCACAGGAAAGAAACTCAACACTTCCTCTTTGCCACTGCTTGCAATACACCCAAGATCCTCTTGCTCCCAATTAGTCCATCATGATATGTGTCCCTCATCTTACTTGCCTAATTAATTACACAATTATTAATCCTCATCAAAACATCATCATTATCATCTRATTATGAAGGACAAGTCAGGATGCATTTGGTCATAAAATTGAGGTTTACCATGCAGGCAATTAGACCCTCTTTGTTTTGCCTGTTCGGAAACTGGTAGGTATTTACTCTATTTCACCTTCCACCCTGTGATTACACCCAATGGTGTGTTTACCTCCAGTGTTGATTACTGCCYGTGGGCATCTTTGTGGGCAGTGAAGAAAATACCTCTGTAGCTGTCACACAAAATGGGGATGGAAATGGAGCAGAGGTATAATGTAGAATAGATAACCTACATCACACACACACTTCCTGCACTGAGCATTAAATGGCAGTGGCCTCACTGTGTGGGTGTGGGGGAATTGTAGTCTGGTCAGGACCCTCAGGAGTTGAGGGTTGTGTGGGTTGTGTTTAAGTGTCCAGGGAGGGGGTTAGGGGGTGGTGGCTGAGGACAGTTTCCTCCTCCAACAGAGAAATGTCTCCATGCGTGTTCCTGTTTGGAGAGGCAGCTCACAGCCCAAGATGTTGGCAGGAAACCACATGCTGCTCACACTACACCGATAAGGAGCAGGGGGAGGCTTTGCCAAACCTTCAGGAAGGTAGATTATCCCACGACATGCTGGCAGCGGTTCAGTCTTTGTGCATCTGCGAGTGTTTGTGTA
>NC_036851.1:13422215-13500761 GCF_002910315.2 Salvelinus sp. IW2-2015 | reverse complement strand
CTGTACAGCTGTGATGTGGTGTGTGTGTGTGGTGTGTGTTGGTGTTGGTGCTGTGGTGTGTGTGTTGTATGTGTGATTGTGAAACGCGGTTCTCATCTTCGTGATGGCGTGACTCCCAGCTCGTCGCGTATTCGAGGGACGGCGTGATAACCGTGACGAACATGGGGCTGCTGCGTTGTATAGTGTGATGACAGAGACCAATTCTGAGGTAAGGAGAAGAAGGAGAGGGATGACCAGCGCTCAGACACACGAAGTAGCTGCTCGCTATGATGTACTTCACAGTCACACATGCAGTAGTTCGACTCAGTTGTGGGCTGCTGTCTGAGTACACACACATCCACACATATGCTACAACATGGACGGCAGCGTCACACACACACACCAAGAAGTGGTCCACACAAACAGCTCGGCGGACTGCAAAAGACTGAACCGGCTGGCCCAGCAATGATGTCGGTGGGATAATCAACCTTCCTGAAGGTTTGGCAAAGCCTCCCCTTGCTCCTCCTTATCGGCGTGTGTGAGCAGCATGTGGTTTCCTGCCAACATCTTGGGCTGTGAGCTGCCTCTCCAAAACAGGACACGCATGGAGACATTTCTCTGTTGAGGAGGAAACTGTCCTCAGCCACCACCCCACCCTAACCCCCTCCTGGACACTTAAACACAACCCACACCAAACCTCAACTCCTGAGGGTCCTGACCAGACTACAATTCCCCACACCCACACAGTGAGGCCACTGCCATTAATGCTCAGTGCAGGAAGTGTGTGTGTGATGTAGGTTATCTATTAACATATACCTCTGCTCCATTTCCATCCCCATTTTGTGTGACAGCTACAGAGGTATTTCTTCACTGCCCACAGATGGCCCACAGGCAGTAATCAACACTGGAGGTAAACACACCATTGGGTGTAATCACAGGGTGGGAGGTAAATAGAGTAAATACCTACCAGTTTCCGAACAGGCAAAACAAGAGGGTCTAATTGCTGCATGTAAACTCAATTTTATGACCAATATGCCTACTGTCCTTCAATAATCAGATATAAATGATGATGTTTTGATGAGGATTAATAATTGTGTAATTAATTAGCAAGTAAGATGAGGGACACATATCATGATGGACAATTGGGAGCAAGAGGATCTTGGTGTATGTGCAAGCATGGCAAAGAGGAAGGTGTTGAGTTTTTTCCTGTGAGACTTTATTGATCCTGGAATGTCATCAGGGAACTTCGTGAGAGACCTCGATTATCATGAGCCTCTTCCTCTCCTGTGTGATTTCAGTAGCAGGAGTATGTGTCCTCGTCTGCTATCCTACCTGTCTCTTAACAGCCTATTTTCCCTGTCTGGCTCCAATGCCTCTCTTCTCCCTGGAACCTAACCTGCCCTTCTCTCTTTCATTTTCCACTCCACTGTTTTTCAGTCCAATTAATGTTTTCCAAACAAGTGTACAGGAAAGAATTGTGTGAAGTACAAGCACGTTTCCGCTACACGATGCTGTCTTTTACCATAAATAGACAAAAATAACTGCTTTTTCCTTTAGATTACCATCTCTCTGGAACAAACAACCTGTCCACATGCTGAAACCTGATTTCACATTGTATTAAAAAAAAATCAATTGGCCATAATTATCTTAATTACCACTTAAGAAACAAAAGACACAGTTTTACTGAAGTGCAATATTCTCAGTTAATATAATTTAATATAAGTGAGTGCTTGAGGCAGAAACTGCTTTATACAGTTGAGTGTCGGAAGTTTACATACACTTAGGTTGGAGTCATTAAAACTCGTTTTTCAACCACCCACACAAGTTTCTTGTTAACAAACTATCGTTTGGCAAGTGGGTTAGGACATCTACTTTGTGCATGACACAAGTAATTTTTCCAACAATTGTTTACAGACAATTTATTTCACTTAGAATTCACTGTATCACAATTCCAGTGGGTCAGAATTTTAATACACTAAGTTGACTTTGACAGCTTGGAACATTCCAGAAAATGAGTGATGGCTTTAGAAGCTTCTGATAGGCTAGCTAATTCACATCATTTGAGTCAATTGGAGGTGTAACCTGTGGATGTATTTCAAGGCCTACCTTGATGCCAAGCCTCTTTGCTTGACATCATGGGAAAATCAAAAGAAATCAGCCAAGACCTCAGAAAAAAAATGGTAGACCTCACAAGTCTGGTTCATCCTTGGGAACAATTTCCAAATGCCTGAAGGTACCATTCATCTGTAAAAACAATAGTACGCAAGTGGGACACATGGGACCACGCAGCGTCATCACCGCTCAGAGAAGGAGACGGTTCTTTGGGTGCGAAAAGTGCAAATCATCCAGAACAAACAGCAAAGGACCTTGTGACAATGCTGGAAGAAACAGGTACAAAAGTATCTATATCCACAGTAAATCGATCCTATATCGACATAACTGAAAGGCACTCAGCAAGGAAGAAGCCACTGCTCCAAAGCCCATAAAAAAGCCAGACTACGGTTTGCAACTGCACATGGGGACAAAGATCGTACTTTTTGGAGAAATGTCCTCTGGTCGATGAAACAAAAATAGAACTGTTTGGCCATAATGACCATCGTTATGTTTGGAAGAAAAGGGGGAGTCTCTTGCAAGGCCCGAAGAACACCATCCCAACGTGAAGCACGGGGTGGCAACATCATGTTGTGGGGTGCTTGCTGCAGGAGGGACTGGTGCACTTCAAAAAATAGATGCATCATGAGGGAGGAAAATGATGTGGATATATTGAAGCAACATCTCAAGACTTAGTCAGAAAGTTAAAGCTTGGTCGCAAATGGGTCTTACAAATAGACAAGAGACCCCAAGCATACTTCCAAAGTTGTGGCAAATGGTTAAGGACAACAAAGTCAAGGTATTGGAGTGCCATCCAAAGCCCTGACCTCAAGCATATAGAACATTTGTGGGCAGAGTGAAAAAGCGTGTGCGAGTAAGGATGCCTACAAACCTGACTCAGTTACACAGCTCTGTCAGGAGGAATGAGCCAGAATTCACCCAACTTATTGAGGGAAGCTTGTGGAAGGCTACCTGTAACGTTTGACCCAAGTTAAACAATTTCAAGGCAATGCTACCAAATACTAATTGAGTGTATGTAAACTTCTGACCCACTGGAAATTGATAAAAAATAAAAGCTGAAATAAATAATCTCTCTCATATTATCTGACATTTCACATTCTTAAAATAAGTGGTGATCCTAACTGACCTAAGACAGGGAATTTTTACTAGGATTAATGTCAGGAATAGTGAAAAACTGAGTTGAAATGTATTTGGCTAAGGTGTATGTAAACTTCCGACTTCAACTGTATGTAATTGAGCCAACTGTAATCCCTACGTATAATCTCTCATCATACTACACTCAGAGTTAAACAGATTTTACTGATCATACAGAACTTCAGCACCATGTGTATTTTTCCAAAGAGATTCAGTCAGAGGAATGTATGTCAGAGCTACCATGCCACTTTTGGTTGTTGACAGCTTGGCAACATGCCAATCACAGATTATTTTCTGAGCAATAACAAGATTCAGTAAAGGAAGGAACTCTGATGTGGGTAGAAGCTGTTTCAGTCACACTTCTTGAATTGCCTAATGCATGGTATCATTTCTCGTCTCTGTCCCCTCCCCAATTTCTCTTCATTTGTTGCTTTCTTATAATGTCACCTTATTACTGTAACATCAAAAATGCCCAATTTCCTTGAATGAATTACAGAATGAGCCAGGCAATGGTAATGCTGTTATGATTGAATTCAGGTTATTAATATCATGATGAGCAGATGGAGCCTCTAGAGCAGCATGCTATGAGCTAAGCAGATATCTAGAACCTAAAATGGTTCTTGCGCCTGTCCCCATATAGGACAACCTTTGAAGAACCCTTTTTGGTTCAGGTAGACCCTTTCACAGAGGGTGTCTACCTGGAATCAAAAATGGTTCTCATATGGGGTACAGCTGAAAGAACCCTTTTTGAACCCTTTTTTTAAAGAGTGTATAATCACGGGTAGAGGGCAGGAGCCGGTGTGATAAGAATGACAGTGACACAGCAGAAGTAGTGATGCGTATCTTTCTCCTCTCCACTTGTGGATAGAAGGGAGAGATTCACAATAATATATGCTATTTAGCAGACACTTTTTTATCCAAAGCGATTTAGTACATGTTGTGCATACATAGAGGACAGGAGCCATGGCAAGTGGCTAATGACGCTATAGACATTTCATGGCTTCATCTCCTCCACAGAGAGAGTCTTGTCCTGTGCAGGAGGGAGGGAGCCTTCAAGGGGTGCATGATGAAGTAGCCCACTAAAGCTAGGAGTATCTGCAAATTATTTAGGGGGTCCTCCAGGATGTCTTGGAATTTTGGAAATGATGAGTAAGGAACATTTGTATCTAAATACAAATGATCATTCAAGGTGAATGTTTAGTATCTGAGGTAATCCTTCTTCTATGTCTTATTTTGAACATAAGGCAATCCCCATTTCCTTTGAGTCCTTCCAAATGTAGGCAGTATGGGCACACTACAACCACAGAAGATGAAAAACTGAAACATGTCCATCTCAATGCAAAGACAGTAGGCTAATCTCACAGAAAGGTATGATAGGGACAAAAAGCCCTACAGGCTAAATGACTGGACTGCTCTGATAGCACTACAACATACATACTTGGTTTTTAGTAGGCCTAGACATTTGACTTACACCTGTCACGATTAGAAAGAATGATGGGGAGATAACTTTATATGCACCTGTGTCAGTGACCACCAGTACATCTTCAATGTGAGTAGGCATAAAATGCAATGACACCAGCTCATCTGTGGTACTGCACAGTATGACACTCACGAAACCTGTGAATACATTGGGCTGGCACTGTAATTCCTACATTTCGACTAGCGCATAATTCATTTCCGATACAGAATATTTCGCGGGAATATTATAGCGACGCACCTCAATTTTTATTTCCAACCAGACTTTTAAACCGAGGCATGCGGTGATTGGGCGTCTTGAAGCACGCGGTGTGCAGTCGCCTGCGCTAATGCGAGCTTAACTGCAGCTTTAGCAGGCGGTTATCTGTCCTAGCCATGCCCACTGCCGCTACAACCAGTAACTGCAACACACCCGCATAAAAATACTGATTATTACTGAAGACCTTTTCTTCTTTTGGAAGACAGTTCTTCACCATGGGCGACAAGAAAGCCCTACCAGGTATTTACCAACTATACCCAGTCGGTTTTGTGTCGATTTAGACTTGTTTTGCGAGATTCCATGGCGTTTGCGGTTGATATTCGGATGATTTCTCAAGGAGTGTTTCTCCCTTTTTCAGTTGTATGCCAGAGCTAGAAATAGTGCACAGGCACTATGGCGGCTTCTCGCTCCTACTCTCTACCAGTCACTCTCAGACAAAGGGAAATTTTCAGTGGATATGCCTGCATTCTAGAAAATTATATTCAATGTCAACAGAAGTCGTTCGAAGATCAATGTCGAGTGGACATTATTTGACATTCGTTTTGCTAGCTAACATGCTTAGCCCCGAACAGACATTAGGCTAACCGCGATACAATCGAATGTTGTAACGTTAGCTAGCTAGCTAAACCGAAATTCTAGCTAGGTCGCTTGATTCTAGGGTTAGTGCTATCCAAAGAATCCTTGGGTCATCCCTATCCTAACTTCTCCTACCTCAACCATAACACCCTTACCAATAACAATTTTAAACGTCAACTTCAATGGGATAGGCACCGTCCCAAGGATCCCAGATAGCAAGGACCTTAATTTTAGCTAGTGACTGATCTAATCGAGAAACTCGCGCTGCGTAGGTTATTCGGGATTCGAATGGATAACCTGACAGCGATTTTTTTTTTCCTGTATTAGTTTAAGTTAGCCGATTTTTAATTTAGGGGGTACTGCATGTCGTCAGCACTAACAACAGTCATAACAAATTAATTATATGTAATAACTAACTTGACTTTATATTTTATATTTCTAAGGCCAAAAAGACAAGCTAAACCAAGTGCTGACGACGGATATTGGGACTGTAGCGTCTGCACCCATCATCAACGAAGTGCAGAGGCTTTTAATGCAGCATATAGCGATGATGGAAGGGCAACATCCACAAGGTACGTCTGAACGGGTGTTGTTTTACTCCTGCAGTAAAGCATCGCAATTTATTGAAATCAACATTAATCGTCTACCAATTTCCGTAGTAAATACTTTTGATTTATTGATTGACGTAGGCCATGTTGCATTGTGGCCATGCATTTATTTCATTATTGTATGGGATAGTGAGTGAATTGAGTCAATAGGTGTGCGTTGGTAGCCAGAGAGGGGGATGGGGTGGGAATGAGGGACCTTACTTCATATAGCTGTAATGGAGTGCTAGAATAGAGCAGCTCCCAAATGAATCTCTGAATTTGACATTAGTATCACCAGATTGAAACAAGACATCTGTAGCTTGAAACATCTGTTAGAATATATCACTTAGGCTACCTGTAGGATTAAACATCAGTAGTTGGCATAGCCGTGGGAAGTAGCTAGCGTGCTGAGGTGCTGCAGCACCCCCTGAAAAAAAGAAAAACAAATAATTGGGATTATTCCCTCTCCCCCACCAAATTAGTGCACTAGGCCTTTATTACTCCTGTATGAGTGGAGCATAAAGCTACTCAGCAGAGTGAGAGAAATTACCCCCCCCCCATTAGAAACCTATTCTGGGCTATCACTGCAATGGGAAACTAAGATGACATCATCATGATATGCATTCAGATTTTTTTTACGTGATTCCCTTTAAATTTCATGTTTAGCACTCCAGCCTGAGTTCTGGGTACTGCTGATAAGTTGTCAGTGTGAGTTTACAGGTACTTATCATCAGCTGCCTGACGAAATCTAGAGATAGATGAAATCTAGAGATAGATGAGTCATTTGTGAGCCTCAGCAGAAGAGTTCCTCCATGCTCTAACCTTTCCAGCTGTGGTTTTAGAATGAGTGTTTCTGCTGACACCTTTGGTCTCCACTGGGAAAACACTGACGCGTTTACTGCTAATCGAAATGTTGTTGTACTGGGCAATTCCACATTAACGGAATTATGTTTGACTCAGATTTTGTTTTAAATGTTATGCAAGCAAAAAACATTGATTTCAAAGTTTAACAAACCATACAACTCTAAGCACAAGACCTACTTTGAACAAGTTACACAGAGAATGTCATAACACATTTACTGGAAGAACTGTGCAGATGCAAAGTTTGGTAACAGTATTACGGTAGAATCTCACTCAGATTTTACAATGATACCTTGAGTTTGAAAGAAATAGTTTTATTAAACTATAGTAGGTGAGGTGGATTTACATCTGGTAACGAAATAACGGCAAGGAATTACATCATAGGTCCCTTATCTGTACATACAGAAATGCTTATGAATATCATTCTCTTCATGGTGATGTATCCAGAATAGGTACACAAAAGTACAAAATATGTAATATCCTCCTTTTGCGTATTTGGGTATTATTCTACACACTGGCTATTGTTTTAATGAGCTCCGCTCCCAGGCACAGGAGGCTGCTGAGGGAGAACGCACATAATAATGGCCGGAACAGAGCAAATAGAATGGCATCAGACACCTGGAAACAATGTATTTGATACCATTCCGCTCCAGTCATTACCATGAGCCTGTTTTCCCAATTAAGGTGCCACCAACCTCCTGTGTCAAAGACCACATTTGTTTGGTCCGGACCAGACCAAATCGGAACCAATCATGGATGTCATGTTTTACCATTTTGGAACATCACAGTGCAGCAAAGTAGATGGCCTATGTAGAATACAGTACAGTTATACTGTACTCTACATTTCTTTTACTGTACTGTTCTCTGCTGTTGCTGTCCAAACTTGTGAAACATCTACGTCTATGATTGGTTCAGATTTGGTAGTCCAGGGAAATTAACATGATACTGGTACGTCACAGTGGGTGTTAGCATGCTTTATGTTAAGGGGGATGTCATGACACAATTATGTCCAAGCCCCTACATGGAGCTTTTGGCAACAGCCCAATTGCTCTATTTGGTAAATGGAATTGCATGACATCATTGAAGTGGGTTGTCACATTCCCATTTGATCTGAATTGTTAACCTTTGATGCAGTTGTTTGCTTGTTGTAAGCCTGGCTCTTATTGTAATGAGTACTAATTAGGCATATTTTCTCTCTGTTTGATGCAGTATGCTCTCAGCCAAATGATTCACACTTTAACAGTGTGTGTGTGTGTGGTAGGGGTGGGCGATATGAACTAAAGTTTATTTCACAATATTTTCCACTTCTGGACGATAACGATATATCACGATATACTGTACTTTAATAAAACAAACATTTTATGAGCCCTTCAAAGTAATAAATTAGAAAATATTGCTTTTAACCCTATAGAAACAGAAAGCATTGCACTTTATTTTTGTATTTTATTGTTTTTTTTTTACTTCTATGGTAAACTGTGCAAACATGAAACATAAGCAAAGGTATGCGTTAAATATATATGCAGTAAAATTTAAATAAAACAATATTTAAAATATTCAGGATGTAAAGAAAATTAAAAATTATTTTTAACTTTTTCTGCCAAATATAAGAAGTGCAGCCTGTTTTTGCAGCAATAATACTGGACATTATGAATTCAAGTTGTAAACCTTTTCAAACTAACTTCTTCAAGCATTCACCAGACAGTCTTATGTTTCTCAGTTCAACATGTAACAATTCACTGCCTCCCTCTTCACAAGTTCTGTGCCAGGAACACCCACCTATTGACAGTTTCTGTTCAATTTTGCTTGTGCATGTGACCATATGAAGACAGCCATGCAACTTCATAGACAAACATTGGCAGTAGATTGCCTTACTGAAGAGCTCAGTGACTTCAACGTGGCACGTCATAGGATCCACATGTCCAACAAGCCAGTTCGTAAAATTTCTTCCCTGCTGGAGTTGCCCCGGTCAACTGTAATTGCTGTTATTGTGAAGTGGAAACGTTTAGGGCAACAAGGCTCAGCTGCAAAGTGGTAGGCCACAAGCCACAGAACGGGACCAGTGAGTGCTGAAGCGCGTAGTGCGTAAAAATCGCCTGTACTCGGTTGAAACACTCAGTTCTAAATTGCCTCTGGAAGCACGTAGCACAAGACTGTTCGTAGGGAGCTTCATGAAATGGGTTTCTATGGCCGAGCAGCCGCGCACAAAGCCTAAATCACATCGCAAGGCCAAGCGTCGGCTGGAGTGGGTGTAAAGCTCTCCACCATTGGACTCTGGGCAGTGGCAACGAGTTTTCTGGAGTGATGAATGCGCTTCACCATCTGGCAGTTTGGTGGATATCAGGAGAACGCTATCTGACCAATGCATAGTGCCAACTGTAAAGTTTGGTGGAGAAGGATAATGTTCTGTGGCTGTTTTTCATGGTTTGGCTAGGCCCCTTTAGTTCCAGTGAAGGAAATCTTAATGCTACATCATACAATTACATTCTAGACAATTCTGTGTTTCCAATTTGTTGCAACAGTTTGGGGAAGGCCTTTCATGTTTCAGCATGAACAATGCTCCCTGTGCACAAAGCGAGTCCATACAGAAACGGTTTGTTGAGATGGTGTGGAAGAACTTGACTGGCCTGCAACAGGGCCTTGACCTCAACCCATCAACACCGTTGGGATGATTGGAAGTCGACTGCAAACCAGGGCTAATCTAAGTAAGTGATGAATTAATGACGGGGCATCATATGTTTTTAGCTTTTTGCATGTTGAAGTCAAAAGCCTTTTGCATGAGTTAATCTGTACAGCTGTCATTGCTATGTTGATTTCCTTCATTTTTTTCTCCTCTCGTTCTCGGCCCACCTGCTCCCCCATCGAGAGCAGAGCAGACTCCACACAGAACAGTTGTGTGACACAGATGGGTTAGTTATAAAAATCTTTGGTGTAGACATTGCTGCTCGAGAGCCGTACTGCATGCGTCAACTTTCTCTCGCTCACATTCACTTGTAAATCCAAACTCACCAAAAAATGACATTCGGTAGCTTCTACCTATATATGTAAACTTTGTGAGCTGGCTTGCCTGTTTGCAATTTATCACATTTAGCTAGAAGGCTTCCATGGAATTCGCTATTATTGTGCTAATTTTGTTAGCATTCAGGTAAGACACCCAATTGGTTTTTGGCATTTTTTTTGGACTGTCGCATGTGTAACTAAACTGGTAATAATGTATCTCCCCGGTGAGAAGGATGGTATGACGATATGAAAACCAGGATACCACCCAACCCTACTCCTGACCATGCCCTAATCTCTGTGATTTGAAAGATGAAGCAACGTGCAAGAGAGGCAGATGAGCGGCATCAGACGAGACTACTTTGATGAGACTACTATACCTACGTTCTTTGCCAATGTACAGTCACTAGAGAACAAACTGGACGAGCTCTGTTCGATAGTATCCTATCAACGGGACTAAAGAATGTAATATTTATGTTATCGGAGTCGTGGCTGAACAAGGACATGGCAACATAAATCTAGCTGTTTTTTCCATGCATCGTCAAGACGCTCGGCAAGCCTCGGGTAGACGAAGAGGGGGTGGTGTGTATCTTTAACAGCTGGTGCGTGATCTCTGTTTAAAGGGTAGGTAGCATAAACGTAGCATATGTATTTGCATTAGTAAATACACCTCAAAGGTCTTAAGGAAAGTACACCTCAACTTTCATTGTTGAGTTATTACATAAAACTGATCAGAATGCCAGAAGTATGTTTGGAAAATATTATCCGTAAGGTATGTATATGAGGAACCCGGCAAGCCAGCCTGTCTTCTATAATGTAAACTCCAACAGAAATAACTTAAAATTAAACCACAATCGTTTGCGGTCATGAATTACTGGGTCTTCACGTGTAATTTTTCAGGCAACTACAAGTTTAATTATAATGAATTTATTGTTACAAACAACTTGCAAGTGATAAGCCACTAGCCTGCCAACGTTAGCCCTACTTGCCGCTAACTGTTATGTTAGCACTACACGAGTCAGCCAGTTGCATCAACACTGCTTTACAGCCTACATTAAAGTTAACCAAAGTTTTGGAAATGGAAGCTATTTTTGGAGCTGAGTTAGCTCAGCCAGGAGGAGGCCGCGCGCTTCACTGGCTGATGGAGAGTCTCAGGGAAATCCCAAATAGAATAGCGACGGATATCTTGGAATCTATAGCGCTAGCACTAAGCAAGGTGGAAAAGGTTACAAAAGCTCTTATAGCGACTGAAGCAGGGAATATGCTAAAGTTGAGCAAAACAAAAAAGGAGAACAGACGAGGTACTACAAAGTTTGATTTTCTCTATCGAGTTTGAGCACGCACGGGTAGAAAGGCACCAGGGCCTGCCATGCAATGGGTTCCAAATCGATAACACAACCACAAAGTTGTGAAAGCATGCTTTCATGCCGCCACGTGCCCCATCAACTTCCTGTTTACATCACACTTCCTGCGATTGGTGGATGGTAGCTCACCACCGCCAACAACTTGGTTTTGGGAATGTAATTAACATGCTGTCATCGCTAGTGGCTAACGTTGCCAGCTTGAGTTAGCCTGCTCAGAGTACAGACGATCCTCCACTTGATGTTGAGAAATGGTTTCGTTTAACCACGATATCTGGACATAAGTTAATAAATCTGAATATGTAACTTTTTGCACGTATAGGTAACAGATCGTGACTATTCTAAGTTACTAACTCTTTGACTACACTGTGTTGCGGTTTCCTACCTTTTAAGAAGTATTAAGTTTTGCTTGCCTGAGTTTAGAAGACCTCATGACATTTACCTATTTATCTATAATTTTTCTGTAGCTGTCTATTTACCACCACAAACCGACTGCTGGCATGGAGACCACACTCAACGAGCTGTGTAGGGCCATAGCAAACAAGAAAATGTACATCGAAGTGGCGCTTCTCAATGTCCGGTGATTTAATGCCCGGGAAACGATCGCGTTCAACAACATTTTTTACAATTTACATAATTTATGCAGACGCTCTATCCGGAGCGACCTTACAGTAGTGAGTACCATACATTTTCATACTATTTTTCGTACTGGTCCCCTTTGGGGAAATTGAACCATCAACCCTGGCGTATGCCAAGCGCCGATGCTCTACAACTGAGGGACCAGCATGAAATGCTCGCCCTCCTTTGGCAAATAAATCTGGACCAGAAATCATCCTCTGATTCTGCCTTACAGCAAAAATTGCAATGAGATCACAGCTTTGCGGATGACTGTGTGATCTCGCTCTCCCTAGTCTAGGTTAAAATTCACAAGGTCCGCGGGGACAGACGGATTACAGGATGCGTGCTCAAGAGAATGGTCATGGTCAAACGTCTACCACCTCATTCCCATACACTTGGAACCACTCCAATTCGCATACCTGCCTCAACAGATACTCGGCATGACACAATCTCTATGCACTCCACACTACACTCTCCCGCCTGGACCAGAGGAAAACTATGTGAGAATACTGTTCATTGATTACAGCTCAGCGTTCATCTAACAAGTGCCCTCCAAGTCTCTCACTATGCTCAGGCCCCTGGGACTGAACCCTTCCTCTGCACAACTGGATCCTGGAACTTCCCGACGAGCTGTCCCCAGTGGCGAGGGTAGGCAACATTCCACGCATTTAATCGTCCTACACAGTTACAAACAACTCCCATTCCGAATATAAAGTAGCAGCGACATTTTAATCCCATCTTCCTCATTGATTAGATACAATTGTCTAAAAAAAGTAGGTGGAACACTCCTTCATATTCAGTGGATTCGGCTATTTCAGCTCACACCCATTGCTGACAGGTGTATACAAATTCGAGCACACAGCCCTTGCAATCTGTAGATCAAACAATTGGCTAGTAGAATCGATCTCACTGAAAGAACTGAGTGACTTCAACGTGGCACCGTCATAAGGAGTGCACCTTTCAAAAGTCCAGTCGTAACATTTCCTGCCTGCTAAAAGCTTCCCCGGTCAACAGTAGTGCTGTTATTGTGAATGGAAATGTCTAGGAGCAACAACGGTCCCGCAAAGTGGTAGGCAACCAAGCTCACAGAACAGGACCGCCAAGTGCAGAAGCGCATAGTCACGTACATAAAATTTTTATTAATTTTTAAAATTTTAAAAATTATAAAAATAAATTTAAAAATATTAAAATTAAATTATAAAATAACATATAAAATAAAAAAATTAATACTAAATTAATATAAAAAAAAAATAATAAATAATATATTAAATTATTAGAAATTTAAATAAAATAAAAATAATAAATTTAATAAAATTTATATATAAAAATAAAAATTTAATATATATATAATTTTTATAATTTAATTAAAATAATTAAAAAAAAAATATAAATTTATAAAATTTAAAAATAATATTATTTTATATTAAAAGAATGGAAAAAATAAATTATTAAATTTTCTTTTTATATAATAAAAGAAAATATTATAATTTAATAAATTAAAAAAAAAAAATAAAAAAATAAAAAAAACACATTAAAAATCTTCTCTGTACTGGTTACAAACAAAACTACGAGTTCAAACTGCCTCTGGGAAGCAACGACAGCAACAGTAACTGTTCGTCGGGTGCTTCGTGAAAATGGGTCCTGGCAGAGCAGCGTGACAAGCCTAAGATGCACAATTGCGCAATGCCCAGCGTCGGCTTGGAGCGGTGTAAAAGCTAGCCGCCATTGGAATCTGGAGCAACTGGAACCGCGTTCTCTGGTTGGATGAATCACGCTTCACCCTTCCTCCCCCATCTCCCTCCCCCTGGCAGTCCGATGGACAAATCTGGGTCGGCAAGATGCCGGAGAACTCTAACTGCCCCAATCAATAGTGCCAACTGTAAAGTTTGGAGGATCTTAATGCCACAGCAACAATTACATTCTAGACGATTCTGTATTTGAACTTGGTAATCAGTTTGGGGAATGCCCTTTCCTGGTTCAGCATGACAGTACCCCCCCCACCAAAGCGAGGTCCCATACAGAAAATGGGTTTGTCGGATTGGTGTGGAAGAACTTGATCTGGGCCTGCGCAGAGCTCCTGACCTCAACTCCATCAAAATGCCCTTTGGTAGAATGAACGCGGGCTGCGAGCCAGGCCTAATTACCAAACATCAGTGCCCGCCGAGAGAGAGAGAAAGAGTGTATGTGAGAAAAAGGCTTCTTCAGTACACTCAACAATAGAGAGTTTCAGTGAATTCAGGGCAGACTCCACGAAAGGCAGAAGAACAACAGGCCTGCAAGCTAAGAATGTGCAGCGCAGAGGCATGGCCCAATCTCCCGGTTTGTTAATGCAGGAACACAACTGTGAATAAAGAATAAGACAATGATAAATCACTTGTCAATTACCTCCCTGATGATAAAGAGTAAGATAGTGATTTCATTTGTGTGTAGTTTGTGTTTCCCAAATTCCCTTATATCAGAGCGATTCAATATTACATCTACTTCATTATCTTAAACTGAGCTAAGTAACATGTATTTTAGGTGACACATTCAATTGAAATACTTGTAATGAGGAGTAACGGCACATATTGGTAACATAGCGGTAATAACAGTTATGACCAGGTTACATCCCCGATCTGATTCCATTAAATCATTTGAGACATCATTTGAGACTACATCATTATTTAGTTAAAGTAATRTCTCCCACAAACTGCAATTGACCATCTGTGTAAAATACAAAGATTCCAACCAGTTTTCACTATATAATTCAATTGCATTCTCACAAATATGTGAGACATGAGCCTAGAGGGACACATATTTTAGACAGAATAGTCAACCACAGTCAAATGTCAAAACATGAAAATATTGTCTATGCATCTCCGTTGTATGTGCGTCAGCTCATCCCTGGCTAAGCAGTGGGAGAGAGAATGGAAAGGTKTTCTGCAATGTTCTTATATAGTAATTCCCACAAATGCACACAATCCACTGGATTATAAATCAGTGGCCCTGTGAAGAGGTTGCAGCCAAGTATGGATAGTGTTTATGGTGTTTAGACTAAATCCAGCWGTTTGGTCACACACAACGCTGCAGAGCTGCTGTCAATTTGGCAAATTAGTGCATTGACAGACGGAGCACCATCCAACCAGCAATCAATAGATACTTTATCATCCTGTTAAATGTTTGTTCAAGCCCTGACACAGTAACCCACGGACGACTCCCTCCCTGGTCTCTCATGGCTATTATATTGCTCCTCTTCTCAACCAACCAACTCTCGCTCTCTTCTGAAATGAAAATCTAACCCTTTCTCACCAARTGCTAAGGGATGTGCCTCCCTCAAGTAGGACAACCAAATCGAGACATCCATCACTTTGTGTCAGGGTGGAGTAAATGACCTTGATGCAGTCTTCACACTTAATTGCAGATACCCTTGGGCTCCAATATGAAGAGATKTAAGCAGCGACCAGCCTTCAGTGGCCAGCCTTCACATTAGATTCCTATGACTTCTCCTTCACCCAAATCCAAACAGCTGATGTTCTGAAAGAGCTGAAAAAACAGGATCCCTACAAATCAGCTGGGCTAGACAATCTGGACCCTCTCTTTCTAAAATAATCTGCCGAAATTGTTGCAACCCCTATTACTAGCCTATTCAACCTCTCTKTTGTATCGTCTGAGATCCCCAAAGATTGGAAAGCTGGTGTCTTCAAAGGGGGAGACACCTTAGACCAAAACTGTTATTGACTTAAATCCATCCTGCCCTGCCTTTCTAAAATCTTTGAAAGCCAAGTTAATAAACAGATCACTGACCACTGTGCAGCCGTCTTCATCGACCTGGCCAAGGATTTCGACTCTGTCAATCACCGTATTCTTATCGGCAGACTCATAGCCTTGGCTTCTCAAATGACTGCCTCGCCTGGTTCACAAACTACTTCTCAGATAGAGTTCCGTGTGTCAAATTGGAGGGCCTGTTGTCCGGACCTCTTGCAGTCTCTATGGGGGTGCCACAGGGCTCAATCTCTGGGCCGACTTTTTCTCTGTATATATCAATGATGTCGTTCTTGCTGCGGGATTCTCTGATCCACGAAGACGACACAATTCTGTATACATCTGGCCCTTCTTTGGACACTGTGCTAACAAACCACCAAACGAGCTTCAAACACCATACAACACTCCTTCCGTGGCCTCCAACTGCTTTTAAATGCTAGTAAAACTAAGTGCATGCTCTTCAACCAATTGCTGCCCGCACCCTCCCCGCCGACTAGCATCACACCTCTGGACGGTTCTGACCTAGAATATGTGGACAACTACAAATACGTAGGTGTCTGGTTAGACTGTAAAGTCTCCTTCCAGACTCACATTAAGCATCTCCAATCCAAAATTAAATCTGAATCGCTTCCTGTTTCGCAACAAATCCTCCTTCACTCATGCCGCCAAACAATACCCTCGTAAAACTGACTATCGTACCGATCCTTGACTTCGGTGATGTCATTTACAAAATATCCCCCAACACTCTACTCAGCAAACCCTGTAGTCTATCACAGTGCCATCCGTTTTATCACCAAAGTCCCATATACTACCCACCACTGCAACTCTATGTCTCGTTGGCTGGCCTCACTACATATCCGTCGCCAAACCCACTTGGCTCCAGGTCATCTATAGAGTATTTGCTAGGGAAAGCCCCGCCTTATCTCAGCTCAGTGGTCACCATAGCAAACCCACCCGTAGCACGCACTCCAGCAGGTATATTGCACTGGACATCCCCAAAGCCACCACTTCCTTTAGCCGCTTTCCTTCCAGTTCTCTGCTGGCAATGACTGGAATGAATTGCAAAAATCTCTGAAGCTGGAGTCTTTTATCTCCCTCTCTAACTTTAAGCATAAGCCGCCAGAGCAGCTTACCGATCACTGTACCTGTACACAGCCAATCTGTAAATAGCACACCCGACTACCTCATCCCCATATTTTTACTTACCTCTTGCTCTTTTGCACCCAGTATCTCTACTTGCACATCATCATCTGCACATATATCACTCCAGTATTAATGCTAAGTTTAAATTATTTTCACCTCTATGGCCTATTTATTGCCTACTCCCTACTCTTCTACATTCGCACACACTGTACATAGATTGTACATTTTTTCTTTTATTTTTGTGTTATTGATGTACGTTTGTTTATGTGTAACTCTGTGTTGTTGTATTGTCGCACTGCTATGCTTTATCTTGGCCAGGTCGCAGTTGTAAATGAGAACTTGTTCTCAACTGGCCTGCCTGGTTAAATAAAGGTGAAATAAAAAATGTAATAAAAAAAAAAAAAAAATACTGGACACAATTAGTGTGAGATGCAGAAGCCTCGAGATAGAGTAGAGGCAAGGGAAGAGGAAGGGTAGGGGAGAAACGGGATGAAAGTAACATTTCTTTCCCTAATTACTCAGAGATCAATAGAGCTAGAACACACATATTGTATGACAAACATATAGACACTGAGTATACACATTAAGAACCTGGCATAAACTGACTAGGTGAATCCAGGTGAACACTATGATTCCTTATTGATGTCACTTGTAGTGTAGATTAAGGGGAGGAGACAGGTTAAAGAAGGATTTTCAAGCCTTGAGACATGGATTGTGTATGTGTGCCATTAAGAGGGTAAATTGGCAAGACAAAAAATGTAAGTACCTTTGAACAGGGTATAGTAGTACATCCGACACCTTGTAGAATTCATGTACCGACGAATTGAGGCTGTTCTGAGGGGTGTGTCACGTTGTCTAATGACTGGAGACAGGCACAGAAATACGTAATAGGGGGCATTATTTACTCCATCCAAACAAAAGAGCGAGGTGTAAACCTCTAAATAATACATGGGATGAGACCCGTAAAACAGGTGCACTATAACACGTAGCATGGAAGCCAATACAACAGCACAGGTACTCACAGGACCAATGGGGTCAGAGGGCACATATATAACATACTAATCAGGGGGAATGGGAACCAGGTGTGCATAATGAGACAAGACATTCCGAGGTTAGTGGTAATGAATCAAGTTCAGTGACGCCTAGAAGGCCGGTGACGTAGCCCTCCGGAGCTGGTGAACGGAATGAGCAGCAGTACCAGGGGGATCCATGACAGTACCCCCCGACCCGCTGCACTAGCATCGGGAAGACACCGGCCTCGGGGACGACCACAGGGATGCGGGTCAGTCAGGCGTCAGGCGGGGCGTCTCCAGTACCTCATCGACTGGGAGGGATACAGCCCAGTGGAGCGGTGCTGGGTTCCTGTGGTGGACATCCTGGACACTTCGCTGACCAGGGATTTTCACTGTCGGTGCCCTTACCGACCCGCAGCACGTCCCTGTGGTTGTCTCTGAGGCCAGTGTTGTCCCGCTGCTAGTGAAGCGCGTCAGGGGCGGCAACTCATTCGGCCGCTTACCAGCTTGGTCCGAGGGCTGACTTTCGATAGATTGCAGTGAGTGACCTGCTCTGCTTCATACGAAACCCTGACCCAGAATCAGGTTGCCCCTCTCCTGATGTGCACCGCATGTTTGTGGGGAACTTGGTGCTAAATCACACGTAGACGACCTGATTCTGGGTCAGGGACCGAGTACGCCGGACCTCCCTCGATGTCCAGAGGAGGAGGCGGGGCGTCACTGGGTCCAGCCTCAGCGAGGGGACCAGGCACCACTGGCCTGAGGAGAGACACATGAAAAGTCGGGTTAATGCAATAATCANGAGGCGGGGCGTCACTGGGTCCAGCCTCAGCGAGGGGACCAGGCACCACTGGCCTGAGGAGAGACACATGAAAAGTCGGGTTAATGCAATAATCAGCAGGRAGTTGCAAACGGTACGTTACCTCATTAACCCTCCTTGGGACTTTAAATGGCCCCACAAACCGCAGGTTCAGCTTCTGGAAGGGCAGGCGGAGGGGCAGGCTCCGGGTGGAGAGCCAGACCCGGTCGCCTGGAGTGAAGACAGGCGCYTCACTGCGGTGGCGGTCGGCCTGTTCCTTGTGCCGACACACAGCCCACTGAAGACAAGTGTGCGCAGCGTTCCTCAGCGCGCCGAAACCACTCATCCACCGCAGGGGCCTCAGTCTGGCTCGGATGCCAAGGTGCCAGGGCTGGCTGACACCCCAACACGCACTGGAAAGGAGTGAGGTTAGTGGAGGAGTGGCAGAGTGGCAGAGGGAGTTCTGTGCGTACTCACCCCAAGGGAGAAAAGGTAGAAAATCCGGCCACACCTCAGGAACCCCACCTCCTGATATACCCTCTCCACCTGCCCATTAGCTCGAGGACAGTACCCGGAGGTGAGACTGACGTGACTTCCAGGCGTTCCATGAAAGCTTTCCATATGCGTGAGGTGAACTGAGGGCCACGGTCTGACACAATGTCCTCCGAGATCCTGTAGTGCCAGAAGACGTGTGTATAAAGAGCCTCTGTGATTTTCATGGCCGATGGGAGCCCAGGCAGAGGAAGGAGTCGACAAGCTTTGGAAAATCGGTCCACAACAACGAGAACGGTCGTGTTCCCCTGGGAGGGGGCAAAGTCAGTGACAAAGTCCCCCGAGAGGTGAGACCAGGGTCGTTGTGGATGCGGCAGGGGAAGGAGCTTTCCATAAGGGAGGTGTCTGGGTGTCTTAGACTGGGTACAGATGGAGCAGGAAGAGACGTAAACCTGGGCGTCCCTAGCCAAGGTGGGCCACCAGTACTTCTCAGTCAGGCAGACGATGGTACGGCTTATCCCGACACAGGCGCCGTGTGCGCCCAGGTAAGGAGGCAGTCCCACACACCCATGGGCATGTAGACGAGGTTCTCCGGGCACTGTGCAGGTGTGGGTTCCGTGTGCAGGGCCTGCCATATGTCGGCGTCCACGTCCCAYACCACTGGTGCGATGATATGGGACGGAGGGAGGAAGGGGGTCTCTTCTCCCTCTCTCTCCTCTGCATCATAGAGGCGAGACAGGGTGTCCGCCTTCACGTTCTTTGAGCCTGGCCAATAAGAAAACGTGAATTGGAACTTGGCAAAGAATAGAGCCCACCTGGCCTGTCTTGGGTTTAGCCTCTTCGCTGCCCTGATGTACTCCAGGTTGCGGTGGTCCGTCCACACCAGGAAAGGGTGTTTGGACCCCTCCAGCCAGCGTCTACACACCTTCAGAGCCTTCTTGACCGCCAAGAGTTCCTGGTCCCCAACGTTGTAGTTCCCCTGGGCGGGGCTCAGCTGCTTGGAGTAGAAGGCGCAGGGCCACAGCTTTGGAGGGGTTMCGGTGTGCTGGGACAGCACTGCCCCGACTCCTACCTCGGAGACATCCACCTCGACGATGAAGGCAAGTGAGGGGTCRGGATGTGCCAGCACAGGAGCAGTGGTGAAGCCTGCCTTCAGTGTCTCGAATGCCTTCTCYGCCTCCGCCGTCCAACGAAGCCGCTGGGGACCTCCTCTCAGCAGGGAGGTAAGAGGTGCGACCACTGTGCTGAAGCCGGAAATAGTTGGTGAACCTCAGGAATCACTGGACTTCTTTCACGGAGTTGAGGATGACCTKACTGCGCTGAAGCGTTGCTCCTCCATCTCCATTCCTTCCGTGGATATGAGGTAGCCCAGAAAGGACACGGACCACTGGAAAAACAAACAATTATCTTGTTTAACATATAGATCATGCTCCAAYAGTCTTCCCAGCACAGACCTGACTAACAAGACATGCTGGGCACGGTCAGCAGAATAGACCAAAATGTCGTCTATATAAACCACTACGCCCCGTCCCAGCATGTCCCGAAACACTTCGTTAATAAAGGCCTGGAAGACTGAARGAGCATTAGACATGCAAAAAGGCATTATGAGATACTAGTAATGGCCCATGGTCGTGGAAAAGGCMGTTTTCCATTCATCGCCTGCACGAATGCGCACCAGATTGTAGGAGCCCCTCAAGTCCAGTTTCGTGAAGTAYGGCGCCCYGTGCATTTGTTCGATGATGGTTGGAACGAGGGTTAAAGGATAGCTGAACTTGACGGTGGYWTTATTYAGAGTTTGATAATCAATGCAGGGGYGCAGTACTCCWTCTTTCTTTTTAACAAAAAATAAGCTTGAGGAGGCTGGTGACGTAGAGGGGCGGATAAAACCCTGCTGGAGGCTCTCCTGTACGTAGGTCTCCATGGCCTCGGTCTCCGCATAGGAGAGARGATAGACGTGTCCTCTCGGGAGGGCTGCGTCAGACAGCAGGTCAATGGCACAGTCCCAGGGGCGATGAGGAGGCAGGYGTGTAGCCTGGGTCTTCGAGAAAACCCGGTGCRGATCCTGGTACTCCTCCAGTAACTCCACTTGAGGGGCGTGGTCTGGACTTTCCACCTTAGTGGTGTTGACAGATACCGCGAGACACCTCCACTGACACTCCTGCAACCAACCCAGCAGTCTCCTCTCGGACCAGGAAATAACAGGACCAACGGACATGGTAACAATAACGAACAAGGACAATGGGGAACRGAGGGCACATATATAACATACTAATCAGGGGGAATGGGAACCAGGTGTGCGTAATGAGACAAGACAGTCCGGGGTTGGTGGTAATGAATCCAGTTCAGTGACTCCTAGAAGGCTGGTGACGTAGACCTCAGGAGCTGGTGAACGGAATGAGCAGCAGTACCGGGGGATCTGTGACAGGGTGTTCCTAATGTTTGGTATACTCAGTATGTCCTCTACCATTAGCACAACGTTACTTTTGTACCTCCCGGCGGGGCGGGAGTAACACAGCCTTAGAATGGAAGTAACAGCAGGAAAAAATGTCACTAAATCTGTCTTAACTCCATGTTTCTGGTTTATAATGATTGTTACTTTCAACAAATGTACTATTAGACATAATTGTATGTTTATGTCGATTTTAATAATTAATGCTATATATAGGTCAAAAAATTATGAAAATGAACCATGCATCAATGTCGCAATGTTGCACAACCACAATAGTCTGCCTTAAAATATTAACCAGACTAAAATTGATGACATAATAGCTATATTAACCATCATTTTCTCCTCTCACTTTAATGACAATGTAGTAGATGCATGACTATTCATGCTCAGCCCTGCCAATCAGGTGCGCACCAGCTGTTCTTTTCATGCGCACTCCTCGTGTCTTGATAGAATAAAAGTCTTTATTTGCCTCATAAATGGCAAACTCATCATGCTTATCACATTTACATGGTTTGACATAAGGTAATTGACCCCCAGAATSATAAAGATATATTTTTAATCACTAACCTGTCGATAAAAGCTTATTTAAGAAGCTGATCCATCAAGTCAATTGATTAAGGCATAATTCTCATGATGTCATATATAATTTTCAAACATTCTGTCACTTGTTTATATTTGCTAACATTATAAAAGCAATATGATTCCAGGTCATTAGTTTACATTGTGTTACTTTCGTCCCACCCRTCTCTACTGTCTTCTCCCAGGCYAACACCCAAGACTAGCTAGCATGATAGTTGAAACCTATGCTGTACATTGGTCACTAGATGGGTTAAGAAAATGATRGGTTAAGAAAATTCGAAACCTTAAACAACTGAACACAACTTTATAACCAGAAAACACTTCCAGGTCCAATTTTTTTTAACTTACATTGCCCAAAACCACTTTTTATTGATAACATGGTCAAACTGAGCAGTTTTTTTTGCAGGGAGGTTGTCTTCCACATTAGGAATGTGCTGACTTCATTCACTAAGTCATTCTAGCYTCTGAGTTATCTGAGRAAATGGGCGTGTTATTTTCGCCCAGTGTTRCTTTCGTCCCKGCTCTCCCCTATGGAAGGAGAGGTGGTAGGAAAGGAAGATGGAGATGTTGAGTCAGCAGGAGATGGAGAGTGGTTATGGGGGAGATAGAAAGAGAAGAACATGCTGTGGCAGTAATAGGAGATGAGAGGAAGAGGTTGAGTGATGGAGCTTCACCTCTGCTTTAAAAGGCTCTACGGATAGAGAGTGTAAGGATGTCTTTATTAAGTAGAAAAATGTTTTATGTGTATGGCTGACTTTGCTTGTAGTTTTAACGTGTTGTGAGTTGTAATTGAAAATAATCTCGAGTGATTCCTCGCAGAAGCAGCACAATGAGGATATAAGTGTTCTCCACAGTGGCGTACTGTGAATGAGTGTCTTCTCTAAACTTGTGAAAAACATTTCTATACACAGATGATAGTTGACAAACACTAAGACAGCAGCATACCATAGGGTCAAGAGGAATTCCGTAGATTTAGTACATTCGTATTAACTTTTATTTTTTAATTATCGAACACACGCAACCTGCTAGAAATCATTTGAATTCAGATGTAGCCCATCTTGGACAATGTTTTTATTTTGATCTCCTAAAGATAGAATCCATGTTCCTGCATATTTTTCTGCTTTCCATAAAGAAAGGAATGAGCCGCTGTATCATTGCAGTGTGTTGCAGTGCATTGTGGTCCCCTGGGAGTTAATTTGGCAGTCAGTGAAACACCACCTGCAGCTTTGAGTGGCATCATTAACAAAAGGTCACATGTGCTCACTGTGAAATTATCCACACATGAATTTCTCATTGACTTGTTAATACACCTGGATTTCCTAGCCTGGGGTGATAGTTTGCCCTTTCCTGTCTGCAGGGAAATGATGCTAGCCCCTGTGTGTGTGTGGCTGATACATGATACAATTCACAAGTTGTTGTTCTTACCACTGACTCCTGAGTTTGGGGTCTAGAATTAGATAATGAATACATACTGAAAAAGTAATTGTCAAATACAGCAAACCACAGAGGATAGTACAACAGTATTAGGATATTGGACCTACCTATCCAATGTCAACCTTTGTTCAAAGGGGAAAAAAAGCTATAGGGACCAAATCTTTCTCTTCCCATTTTAATTCCAAATATGCACACAATATCATTACAATGTGAACACACAATATCATTACAATGTGAACACACAATATCATTACAATGTGAACACACAATATCATTACAATGTAACACACAATATCCATTACAATGTGAACACCACAATATTCATTACAATGTGAACACACAATATCATTACTATGTGAACACACAATATCATTACAATGTGAACTCACAATATCATTACAATGTGAACACACAATATCATTACAATGTGAACACACATATCATTACAATGTGAACACACAATATCATACATGTGAACACACTATCATTACATGTGAACACACAATATCATTACAATGTGAACACACAATATCATACAATTTGAACACACAATATCATTACAATGTGAACACACAATATCATTACTATGTGAACACACAATATCATTACTATGTGAACACACAATATCATTACAATGTGAAACACACAATATCATTACAATGTGAACACACAATATCATTACAATGTGAACACACAATATCATTACAATGTAACACACAATATCATTACAATGTGAACACACAATATCATTACAATGTGAACACACAATATCATTACAAATGTGAACACACAATATCATTACAATGTGAACACACAATATCATTACAATGTGAACACACAATATCATTACTATGTGAACACACATATCATTACAATGGAACACACAATATCATTACAATGTGAACACACAATATCATTACAATGTGAACACACAATATCATTACAATGTGAACACACAATATCATTACTATGTGAACACACAATATCATTACTATGTTGAACACACAAATCATTACAATGTGAACACACAATATCATTACATGTGAACAACACAATATCATTACAATGTGAACACACAATATCATTACTATGTGAACACACATATCATTTACAATGTGAAACAGCGAATCTCATTTTGAACTGCGTATCATCACCATTTGGACAAGCAGCTTTTAGACAACCGAGTGGTCAGGGTTGTAGCACACTCACTCCAACAGTGTTTTCACAGTAAAACATGTGCCTAGGCAAGTCATGTGTAATGCATTGATCCATGTAACAGCAGTGGGAAAATCCCATACACTGATACCATGCCTGCTGCCAACGCTACTCTTCAAAAAAGTGCATGACCAGCTACACTGACAGAGGAAGTCACTGACTTTGATTCATGTTTAAGATATCTCAGAGGTATATATTTGTGTTGTGTAGAATAGATATTCCCACCGCTTGGCAGATTACAACATGCCTTATCTTCTCTCAGTATAGCTAGTTATTCAAAATCAGGTCTGTTTATGATTAGAGGCTGTCACAATGTGTTCAGTGTTTCACATTTTTGTTCAGGCTGAACCTAACGATGCCAAGCTGAGCATCTCCAAGAATGGGGCAGTCAGAGAGCCAGGCCATCAGCAACTTCTAGCACCAAACTGAGTAGCCATCACAGACCATGACAATCATCCTCTCATAGATTGACTCCCTGCAGCCACCCACAAGCTGGAAAATGTATCTGTCAGTTGTATTTAACATGTTGAACCCTTGACACATGTAGACCTACAGTACATCATGTCAATGCTATAGAATATCTAAAGTACACTGTTAGAAAAAAAAGGGTCTCAGATGGGTTCTTTCGCTGTCCCCATAGGAGAACACTTTAGTCGAATTACCTCGAACTAACCTGTACCCCAGCACATTGACTCGGTACCGKTGCCCCCTGTATATAGCCTCATTATTGTTATTTTATTGTGTTACTTTATTTAATTTTTTACTTTAGTTTATTTAGTAAATATTTTCTTAACCAACAATGCAGTTTTAATAAAATAGAGTTAAGGGCTTGTAAGTAAGCATATTCGGCGCATGTGACAAATACAATTTGATTTGATTTTTGGTTCCAGGTAAACAACTTTTGGGTTCCAGATAGAACCCTGTGTGGAAATAGTTCTACCCACTGGGCACAGAAGTCTGTAAAACAATATGTTTTAAATGTACATTTGGTTGAGTTGTCAACTAACATGAATTCAACGTGAAATCCTGAAAAAATGTACAATGWCATTGGATTTAGGTTAAAAGTTGGGTGAAAAAATATATAAAATTCCCTTACGTTGACTTTTTGCAAATCCAGGCGGTTTTCCACATTGTTTTTGCCCAGCAGGTACATGGAACCCAAAATGGTTCTACTTGGAACCAAAAAGGGTTATTCAAAGGGTTCTCCTATGGGGACAGTCAAAGAACCCATTTAGGTTGTAGATAGCAATTTCTAAGAGTGTACGATCATCTTATGCTGCACATTTCCAAAACTCCAAAATGTCTGTACGATGTAGAATGTGTCCCGGTGCTACCCCATGCAGCTGCTCTGGGGGAAAGGGAAGGTGTGTGAGTATTCATTTGTGGTTCTTCAACACTAATAAATCTGGGAGCAATGCTAACACTGCACAGATGTGAGGAGGCTGGAGTTTTCCCTGGCTTTAAACTGGGAGCCCAAAGTCTACCACTACAGGAGATGAATGGTGTGTGGGTGGCCGCCTCATTGATTTTGTGTCGGAAAGATTAGTGCATGTTAAGGTTACACACTCAGGGATGGGATATATTTAGTGGAACATACCCCTTTAGCCCCATTGCAAATTCCTCCCGTCCTCAGCTCAGAGACTGGTCTCGTCTCAGTCAGGAGTTGTGTCTGTGCTAGTGTTAAGCTTCCAGGAGACAGAGAGGATTCTTCTGCCTGCCTGTCTCTCCTCTCAGCTAAGCCTAGTGCTTAATCATCACATCTACCTTTGCAATAGATCTCTAGAACTGCATATTCCTCTAACACCACAATCAGCTGTGCTGGGCAATGCTGACTTGTGAGAACAGCTTTTGAACCATATTTTTCCCTGATAACAGCTTTAAAAAAATGTAATAGTCCAAGTGATGCAGTCCGCAGACTACCCCTAATAAACAAACAAACAATTCACACACAGGCCCACTTAATTATCAACAAGCGTCATTGAATGGCCCATCTAAAGGTCAGTCCCAGCAGGCACTTACTGGAGGTCCAGAGTTCCATGGCCTCTTTGTAAGAGCCTGTTGGCCAATAGCGCTCCTTTTCCAAGTGGAGCTCCTATAGTGAGCAGAGCAGTTTTATTACCAATTAGTACTCTTTATTGCATACTACACACTTTCCAGGTCGTGACACAATGTAGACTAAAACACTGTTAGCATACTGCATGGGTATTACATTGCTGAATGTCAGGACAATTCCACAAACTGCTAGCTGAGCAACACTCAACTTAGTTTCTTATATCGAGGCGAAGTTGAGTTTTTATATCTGGTCACAGGATTTGCTAGCAACAACATTGAGTCACCAACATGTTCCGAATACAACAGGTGTAGCCCTTACAGTGAAATGCTTACTTAAAAGCCCTTAATTAACCAACAATGCAGTTGATCAGTTGATACTTGTAAAAATGTAAATTCTGAAAACGCTTACCTGTACCCATGTTTGTCCTGTACAACTGTGTTCCTTCTGCGGGATGCTGAAATTCATACTTTAAATGAAAACTTTTAACGAATACAACCACTGCATTTTCAGAATTAACATTTTTACAAGAATCGACTGATGGTGACTCAATGTTGTTGCTATCAAAACTCAACTCCGCCTTGATATAAGAGAACAGAGTTGAGCTAACAAACTGCCAGTCACACCACAGTAGACGTACAGTCCTGTACACAGAGGAACTGAGGCCTGTGCTTTACCATACAGTCTACTTAAAGAGCTGACATCCCAATCTTGTTGTTCCTGTCTTTCTTCTAACACGCTTATTTTGCGCATTTCGTTTAGCCTCAGGTCTAATCTTTTGATGATAATCAGGAGGTCCCAGGGACCCATCTAAAGAAACAGAGAGGATGTGCGAGGCTCAAACAGCCATGTGACATGTTCTAATGACATGCCACGCTGATGGGAATCTGCTGTTCCCTCCCACATCTCCTACCACTTGTCTATATCCCCCCCCCCCCCCATCTCTCCCCGTCTAAACCTCTTCCCCCTCACCGGTGCTGCTGGTGTGTGTTGGCTGAGAGGMTCTCTCGGCGTGCCATGCAGATGTAATCTACACCTCTTAGTGCTGAGAGCAGCGATTGAATCACAGAGGGCGCCGCCTCGGTGAAGGGTTGACAGGTTTGGCGTAGCGACATGTAAGGGGATCTGCTTTCATACATGTCGTCCCAGGGGGCCGGAGCGAGAGCGACCTTTGTGATGCATGCAGGGGTGAAACTGAGAGGCGGCGGAACACTGGAGGCGTGTGACAGCCAGGCTCATGGCAGAGACAGAGAAAGGGAGTGAGAGACAGAGGGAAACATTGAGAAAAGGAGTGAGAGAGGCCTGGTGAGACAAGGACTGAGAGACCGCGAGAGACAGAGTGAGAGACATTGAGAACTTGAGAGAGTGAGATTAAGGGAGACGTTTGAAGAGAGAAAGACTGAATGACAAAGATACTGATAAAGGGAGAGGGACTGGGAGAGAGAAACCCCCTGAGCTTAGAGAGTGAGGTACTAGAGACAGCACTCAGTGCCCATGTCACATAATCCAGTATCCATGCACATTGTACATTTGGTACTGGCTCTGACCCTGTACATAGCTTCCTATTTCATGTATTATTTCTCATGTTTTTATTTGTATCATTTTGTTTATTAGTTATACTATTTTGAAGACTGCACTGTTGGGTAGGGCTTGCAAGTTAAGAGTTTCACTGTACTTGTGCATGTGACAAATAAAACTTGAACATCGAGGGTGGATTATTATTGCAGTGGAAAGCCCATACAGTTGTATTTCATGTATTATTTCTCATGTTTTTATTTGTATCATTTTGTTTATTAGTTATACTATTTTGAAGACTGCACTGTTGGGTAGGGCTTGCAAGTTAAGAGTTTCACTGTACTTGTGCATGTGACAAATAAAACTTGAACATCGAGGGTGGATTATTATTGCAGTGGAAAGCCCATACAGTTGTTTGCTTAGAGCTAATGACAGGAGCAGGAGCCCTTTAGACTGTAGAGCCAATTCACAGAGGGTGTATGTGTGTAGAATCCTCCCAGAAGCCTGTGTTTAGAGTGTCAAGGGAGAGCCTTTGTTCCAGGCCTGTTAGCTACATGCTAACGTCCGTGAGGCATCATTAGAGTGCAGACTGGTCTGTGCCCAGCGCAGAACGAAAAGGGGAGAACAGACACATGCACTTCAGAGAGAGTCCAGAGGTCAGTGTCCCCTGGACACACCAACCACAGAACAAAACACAGCCCCTGCTATGCTGCCTGCCTCTGAGGCTGACATGTGAGCCTCCCGCTTTGCTCAGTGCTACAGCGCAGCGACRCTTTTGCTTTGAAGAAGAAATATGTGTTGAAACGTGTAAGCACCTTTATGATGATTGTAAATCCGGCGCTCGGCTTAAAATGAAGTGATCCATCAAGAGCTCATTGACGTTATGAGACCTGTCCCTGGTTTACTTTTTCTTCTTCATCCGGCACTAGTTCATTTCAGGACTCATAAAATAAGCACTTTGAAGCACGATGAAAAAACAGAGGAGAGGATAGGAGAAGACAGAGGGAGGAAGCGAGAGTGAACATCGGAGCAGCTTTGGCTTGTTGTTTA
Source organism: Salvelinus sp. IW2-2015 (assembly GCF_002910315.2). Classification (NCBI taxonomy): domain Eukaryota; kingdom Metazoa; phylum Chordata; class Actinopteri; order Salmoniformes; family Salmonidae; genus Salvelinus; species Salvelinus sp. IW2-2015. The sequence goes on along the minus strand of NC_036851.1, from coordinate 13,471,324 downwards.
AATACTCCCACAGCACTTACTGGCTCCCTCCAGCAGTATCTCATGCTAAAATATTAATCATGTTTGACAGCTGTTTAAACTATAAAAACAAATAAAAGGATTGTGGCTGGGAAAGCAAAAAAATGCCAGATGAGGACTGGAAATAGCTAAAAAGCCAGAGACAAGAGGTTTTATTATATTCCGTGTGGTAACATTCAAAACATTCCAGGTAGAATGTTAATATGACCCTATGACCTGTACTGGTGTAAAAGAACCCTGCTGGCATCTCCATCTCWTGACTCTTTCTCTGGAACAGCCGGGAAAAGCAGTGTCAATGGAGACGGACARTGTTTAATGAGATAAATGGGGTATAATCACGAGAGAGGTGTGCGATGATGTGCACGTGCACACATGCTGACACATACATGCGGACAAACACACAGCCCGAGCAAGGCAGAAGTAATTTGCTGCATTTAGCAGCCTGATAGCACACGCCCACAAGAATGGGGAGTGATTTAACAGACATTGCTCACACCAATTAGGGTGAATCAGTGAGGCAGCGCTGCGGCAGACAAGTGGATACAGGCCCTGTCAACACACAAACACACACACAATGCATGAAGGTATCCTGTTCTGCCTGAAACAGCCTCCAACATTTCATAGTGCAATAAACATTACTCATAGAAGGCCAACAGTTCAGTGCTATAACATTGCCTACAGTGCCTTGCGAAAGTATTCACCCCACTTGGCGTTTTTCCTATTTTGTTGCATTACAACCTGTAATTTAAATGTATTTTTATTTGGATTTCATGGAATGGACAAACACAAAATAGTCCAAATTGGTGAAGTGAAATKAAAAAAATAACTTGTTTAAAAAATATATATAATAATTCAAATGGWAAAGAGGTGTGTGCATATGTATCTTCGCTATGAAGCCCCTAAATAAGATCTGATGCAAMCAATTACCTTCAGAAGTCACATAATTAGTTAAATAAAGTTCACCTGTGTGCAATCTAAGTGTCACATGATCTGTCACAATCTCAGTATAGATACACACCTGTTCTGAAAGGCCCCAGAGCCTTCAAAATCACTAAGCAAGGGGAACCACCAAGCAAGCAGCACTATGAAGACCAACGAGCTCTCCAAACAGATCAGGGTTGGGTTATAAAAAAATATCTGAAACTTTGAACATCCGATGGAGCACCATTAACTCCATTACTAAAAAATTGAAAGAATATGGCACCACAACAAACCTGCCAAGAGAGAGCCGCCCACCAAAACTCACAGACCAGGCAAGGAGGGCATTAATCAGAGGCAACAAAGAGACCAAAGATAACCCTGACCCACAGTGGAGATTGGAGTATCTGTCCATAGGACTACTTTAAGCCATACACTCCACAGAGCTGGGCTTTACGGAAGAGTGGCCAGAAAAAAGCCATTGTTTAAAGAAAGAAATAAGCAAACACGTTTAGTGTTCACCAAAAGGCATGTGGGAGACTCCCCAAACATATGGAAGAAGTTACTCTGGTCAGATGAGACTAAAATTGAGCTTTTTGGCCATCAAGGATAAYGCTATATCTGGCGCAAACCCAACACCTCTCATCGCCCCGAGAACACCATCCCCACAGCGRAGCATGGTGGTGGCAGCATCTTGCTGTGGGGAYGTTTTTCATCGGCAGGGATTGGGAAACTGGTCAGAATTGAAGGAATGATRGATGGCGCTAAATACAGGGAAATTCTTGAGGGAAACCTGTTTCAGTCTTCCAGAGATTTGAGAGTGGGACAGAGGTTCMCCTTCCAGCATGACAATGACCCTAAGTATACTGCTAAAGCAACACTCAAGTGGTCTAAGGGGAAACATTTAAATGTATTGGAATGGCCTAGTCAAAGCCCAGACCTCAATCCAATTGRGAATCTGTGGTATGACTTAAAGATAGCTGTACACCAGCGGAACTCATCCAACTTGAAGGAGCTGGAGAAATTTTGCCTTGAAGAATGGGCAAAAWTCCCAGTGGCTAGATGTGCCAAGCTTATAGAGATATACCCCAAGAGACTTGCAGCTGCAATTGCTGCAAAAGGTGGCTCTACAAAGTTATGACTTTGGGGGGGTGAATAGTTATGCACGCTCAAGTTTTCAGTTTGTCTTATTTCTTGTTTGTTTCACAAGAAAAAATATTTTGCAGCATCAAAGTGGTAGGCATGTTGTGTAAATCAAATGATACAAACCCCCCAAAAATCTATTTTAATTCTAGGTTGTAAGGCAACAAAATAGGAAAAATGCCAAGGGGGGTGAATACTTTCACCACTGTATATATCAACCATGTGAAGAGGCTACAGAATGGCTGAGAGAGAGAGAGACAGACAGTCCCAAGTACACMAACACACCACTTCCCATACAATACTGAGGTCACATCAGCTCATGTCAGCCATGTCATGATGAGGGTATACAAAGCATGACAAAATGAGGTAGTGGCCGGGACTCCTGGTTCCCTTCCTGTCCTCTGAAGCTGGAGCTGCTCTTGGTTTCAGCGCCATGCAGCCTAGGGRAAGATGATACTGTAGACCAGGGCCACAAAGGGAGAACGGAGAAAGAGGGAGCACAAAATAAATTATATTTGCACACCTATTGGAGGAGTCAAGCCCTGGAGACCACCTGATACATTTCTTCTTGAGGGCTATTCATATTTTCAAGCACAAGAATCACTATGCCTCTCAGGAAGGGGAGATGAGATTGAGTTTTCTATTAGTATGAACCAAAAGCCGCTGCTCTGTGTGTGTGAGAGGACTGCGACTACGCTGTCCTTGCCCCCCACCCTCCCATTGAAAACAGGAGAGGAAATGTGTTTTCCCGTCTGGAATAATGCAGTAAAGGTAMATTTTTATGTAGGATTTTCCATCTTTACAGTGTGCTTAGAACTGARAAGCAACAAGGTCTCAGCAAATACAGTAAGCATTAGCAGTGACAGTAAACAACTTCCTCTGTAAGAATCCACTATTGGTCCTCCTCTGCAGAACATGTCTCTTCAGAGACATTTGGCCCAAGACATTCTTTATACTGTTGATCTTCCATCGGTTCAAACCCAATTGACTATCTACTCACACAAAGCACACAAAGCAGATGTCACCACCGGTCCCAACTACACTCTGGTCTGACCCTCTCTTATCTTCAGCAGTGATGAATAGATTGGTGGCAGGCAACTACAGAGGACAATCTCTCACATTAGCCCAGACCAAAGAGTAATTACTGCAGTGTGTTGACCTCTGGGGTCAAAGGGCAAGCAGACTGCCAAAAAAGGTGGGCCTATTTATCAAATCTCAGTCAAAACACAGCATACACATTCCATTAATTAATGCCTTGTATAATTTAYAAGGCACATTACTTAAACTGTAGTCCATTGAAAAATGTTCCTTGGTGACCAGTATTAATTGCAGAAGCATGAAATGCAGAGCTTGGCTGTGGTCCTCTTGTCAAGCTCTGAGAAGGCTGCGGTAATGGGAGATACCGAGGCCACTTTAAGATGAAAAACGGCTATGGAACCTAGTGTCACTTAATCAATGTGAAACCCCAGTAGGGAGAGGTAGCCACATCCCGCAGGGCCACACAGTCCCCAGAATGGAGGTTTAAAATGGGCCACAGTCTCATACTGCATCTCATCCCAGTCACACTGATGATTAGGCACCTAGGGGCTGGTAGGGAGGTTGCCCCTTCTTGGGACTCGCTTAACRACACCATCCATCTCCCTAACCCAATACTACAGAGACCACCTACCTAMGAAACCATCATGACCACTGACTCCTGAGCCTTACTTCTGCAATATCCTTCAGGAAATATTCTGGTCTGCCAACCACGTGCTACAATGATGCACGATCACTCCCTGGCTCACCCACGAATCACTTGAGTTATACTGTAGACCACAGGATGTTGGTGGCACCTTAATTGGGGAGGACGGACTCATAGTAACGGCTGGAATGGAATAGATGGAATGGTCATCTAACTCGAACACATGGTTTCCATGTGTTTGATACCATTCCATTCACTCCATTCCAGCCATCCTCCTCTCAGCAGCCTCCTGTGTTGTTGGCATCATAGACCCTGSTAAGTTCTCCCATCAAAGCAGTGGTGGCCAACACTCCTCCTGGAGAGCTATACTTTTGATTGACGCTGATTTGAGCATGCCCTAGTGCTAGTACAGTATGTGGTAGATCACTGCAGAACTCGTACGCATGTGTATGAGTGCTCCTCCACAGCAGTTCTGATATGTGTATCGGTATGTATGGAGTGTGGCGGTTTGTCTCTGCCTGCTCTCTGGCCCTCTATCTATGCGCTGCTTGAGGCGCTATTATCGCTSAAACAAACAGCTCCTGTTCTCAGCTCCACACAGAGCCCTCATCTATCTGCCTGACGTGACATGTGCTTCCTTGTTTGTTTTCTATCCTCACCCATGAGATGCAAGCAGCTGATGATATTGAGCTGTGTCGATGGCACGCCTCCACTCATGCCAAATAAATCAATCACCCCTCCTGCACGCTGCTGTGTCCCCGTTTAGGCACCAATCTCCTCTACTCCGCTCCGATCAATCAGGAGCTTCTGTAGGGGCTTACTGTACTGCTGCCTCAGAGCGAAAATAGCAAATCGCTTCCCGGCAAGGCACCCCAGCAGCTGACTGATAGAACAGAGGKGTCTTCAACCTTTTGTTGCCAATGGACCCCCTCCGAGGCAAACCGGCCACTCAGGGACCACCTCCCAGGCAAACCGGCCACCCAGGGACCCCCATCAAACGTTAGCAAAAATGTTGTCTGTCATCAGGTCAATGATCATGTCAAGGAGAAGTAATTTACATTTCAAAATTAATAGATTTGGTAGATAAGAGTTCAGGTGAGCCTTAGTGCTTCAGCAAACAAAGGAAAGCTCTAGACTGCAGCTGAATCTGGTAATGAATGGTGTGGCTTTTGAACAAGTGGATTAGACTGTAAACTGTCTAAGACAGGGAGATGTGTGTCCATAAAACAAGAGATGCTCTGATTTTTTTGATACCACACTCCAAAAATCAAGTCCTGCAGGCTCTAGTTTWGTCTTATCTTGATTATTGTCCAGTCATGAGGTGAAGTGCTGCAAAGAAAGACCTACCGTAATTTCTGGACTATTAAGCRCACCTGAATATAAGCCGCACCCACTGAATTTAAAAAATATATGTATTTAGTACATAAATAAGCCGCACATGTCTATAAGCCGCAGGTGCCTACCGGTACATTGAAACAAATTAACTTTACACAGCCTTTAAAGGAAACACGGCTTGTAACAAAAATAAATAAGCTTTCTAAACGAAACACGGCTTGTAACAAAAATGAATAGGCCTTAACGAAACACGGCTTGTAACAAAAATAAATAGGCTTTAACGAACACGGCTTGTAACAAAAATGTAAAAAAATAGCAGTAAACAGTAGCCTACCAAGAAAGTCATTGGTCACTATCTTCCTCCTGTGCACCGAAACCACTGAAGTCATCTCCTTCGGTGTCGGAGTTGAATAGCCTCAGAATTGCTTCATCCGATGTTGGATCGTTTTCATTGTCGCTCTCGTCACTTTCATCCGGAGGCAAATTCCCTGCTGAGCTCATGCTGCCCTCTTCAATACGCAGCAGTCCAATACGCAGCAGTCCTGACAATGCTCCACGTTGTCAGGACCCACTGGCAGACTTGACCATAAGTTGCTCTTCGCATGCGGCCCGTTTTAGTGAAGGATTTCTCCCCACTTGTCATCCAAGCCTCATTTTCTAGTTCGGGCCATCTGCTTTTCTTTCCTCTGAAAGCTTTTGTTGTCTTTTTGCACTGAGTCAGTTTCTCAAGCTGCTGTTTCCAACGTCTTATCATCGACTCATTAAGGCCAAGCTCCCGTGCAGCAGCTCTATTTCCTTTTCCAACAGCCAGATCGATCGCCTTCAAMTTGAAAGCTGCATCATATGCATTTCTCCGTGTCTTTGCCATGATGAGGGTGACAAAATGACTACCGTAATCAGAATGATGGGAAGTTTGAGCGCGCTCGATTTACGTCACATTATGTGACGGAGCTCAGTTTTTTGGCAGCATGAATCTTGTGAAAGCGGGAAAAATCCATAAATTAGCCGCGTCATTGTATAAGCCGCAAGGTTCAAAGCGTGGGAAAAAGWAGCGGCTTATAGTCCGGAAATTACGGTAGTTAAGCTGCAGCTGGCCCAGAACAAAGCGGCACATMTTGCTCTTCATTGCAATCAGATGGCTAAAATAAATACTATGCATGCCAGTCTCTCTTAGCTAAGAGTTGAGGAAAGACTCAGGCTGAATATAGCCCACGAAGATCTCCTCYACCACACAAGTCAGAAGAGGTGCAAAAACAGACAGGAAGATCATGTCAGTGACTCAACCCACTCAAGTAGAGTATAACGAAAAAAGCCTGGCACGACATGATGCACCCTTCCTAGGGACGGCATGGAAGAGCACTAGGAAGCCATTGACAAACCCCGTAATAGGCAGAGAWTCCCAGTAGRGAAGGGAGCCGGCCAGGCAGAGACAGCAAGAGCGGTTCGTCACTCCAGTGCCTTGCCGTTTACCTTCGCACCCCTGGGCCAACCACACTCAATCAAATCAAATTTTATTGCCTCACATAACACATATTTAGCAGATGTTTGTGTTCCTAGCTCCAACAGTTTAGTAGTATCTAAACCCCCAATAAAGGAGTGTTCTGCAGGTGGTGACCACAGACCACTTCTCTCAGTTCCTTCTTCCGGCTGATGTTTTGGTCACTTTTGAATGCTGGCGGTGCTTCACTCTAGTGGTAGCATGAGACGGAGTCTACAACCCACACAAGTGGCTCAGGTAGGTGCAGCTCATCCAGGATGGCACACAATGCGAGCTGTGGCAAGAAGGTTTGCTGTGTCTGTCAGCGTAGTGTCCAGAGCATGGAGGTGCTCCAGGAGACAGGCCAGTACATCAGGAGACGTGGAGGAGCCGTAGGAGGGCAACAACCCAGCAGCAGGACCGCTACCTCCGCCTTTCGATGCAAGAAGGCAGGAGCACTGCCAGGAGCCCATGGCAATGACCTCCAGCAGGCCTACCAAAATGTCATGGCTGTCTCACAACGGTCAGAACAGACTCCATGAGGGTGTAATGAGGGCCCGACGTCCACATTTGGGGGTTTGTGCTTACAGCCCAACATCGCGTGCAGGACGTATTGGCATTTGCCAGATGAACACCAAGATTAGGCAAAATTCGGCCACTTGGCGCCCTTGTGCTCTTCACAGCATTGAAAGCAGGTTCACAGCTGAGCACATGTGACAGATCTGACAGCGTCTGGAAGCGCTGTGGGAGAACGTTCTGCTGCCTGCAACATCCTCCGCAATGACTCCGAGTTTGGCGAGTAAAAAAGGTAGATCGTGAGGTGGCATTTCTTTGGCGGCCGCACAGCCCTCCATATGCTCGCCAGAGGTAGCCTGACTGCCATTAGGTACCGAGATGAGATCCTCAGACCCTGTGAGACCATATGCTGGTGCGGTTGCCCTGGGTTCCTCCTAATGCAAGACAATGCTAGACCTCATGTGGCTGAGTGTGTCAGCAGTTCCTGCAAGAGGAAGGCATTGATGCTATGGACTGGCCCGCCCGTTCCCCAGACCTGAATCCAATGAGCACATCTGGGACATCATGGTCTCGCTCCATCCACCAACGCCACGTTGCACCACAGACTGTCCAGGAGTTGGCGGATGCTTTAGTCCAGTCTGGGAGAGATCCCTCAGGAGACCATCCGCCACCTCATCAGGAGCATGTCCAGGCGTTGTAGGGAGGTCATATGACACGTGAGGCCACACACACTACTGAGCCTCATTTTGACTTGTTTTAAGGACATTACATCAAAGTTGGATCAGCCTGTAGTGTGGTTTTCCACTTTAATTTTGAGTGTGACTCCAAATCCAGACCTCCATGGGTTGATAAATTTGATTTCCATTGATATTTTTTTTGTTGATTTTGTTGTCAGCACATTCAACTATGTAAAGAAAAAAGTATTTTAATAAGAATATTTCATTCATTCAGATCTAGGATATGTTATTTTAGTGTTCCCTTAATTTTTTTGAGCAGTGTATATAAATATTAGGATGAGCAATGTCTGAGTGGCATTGACTAAAACACAGTAGAGTACAGTATATACATATGAAATGAGTAAAACAGAATGTAAATATTTTTAAAGTGACCAGTGATTCCATGTCTATGTACATTTATTTTTTTWATCTTACCTTTATTTAACTAGGCAAGTCAGTTAAGAACAAATTCTTATTTTCAATGACGGCCTAGGAACAGTGGATTAACTGCYTTGTTCAGGGRCAGAACGACAGATTTTTATCTTGTCAGCTCGGGGATTCGATCTTGCAACCTTTCGGTTACAACTCCAATGCTCTAACCACTAGGCTACCTGCCGCCCCATAGGGCAGCAGCCTCTAAGATACAGGGTTGAGTAACCGGGCGGAAGCCAGCTAGTGATGGCTATTTAACAGTCTGATGGCCTTGAGACTGAAAAACAGCTTCTGTCTCTCGGTCCCAGCTTTGATGCACCTGTACTGGCCTCGCCTTCTGAATGATAGCGGGGTGAACAGGCCCTGGCTYGGGTGGTTGATGTCCTTGCTGATCTTCTTGGTCTTCCTGGGACATCGGGTGCTGTAGATGTCCYGAAGAGCAGGCAATGATGCATTGGGCAGACAGCACCACCCTCTGGAGAGCCCTGCGGTTGCGGGCGGTGCAGTTGCCGTACCAGGTGGTGATACAGCCAGACAGGATGCTCTCAATTGTACGTCTGTAAAAGTTTGTGAGGGTCTTAGGGGCCAAGCCTGTTGCACCTTCCTCACCATATTGTCTGTGTGTGTGGACCATTTCAGATTGTCAGTGATGTGTACGCTGGGGAACTCAAAGCKTTTTACCTTCTCCACTGCGACTGTCCCGTCGATGTGAATAGGGGYGTGCTCTTTCTGTTTTCTCCTGAAGTCCACGATCAGCTCCTTCGTTTTGTTGATGTTGAGGGAGAGGTTATTTTCCTGGCACCACTCTGCCAGGGCCCTCACCTCCTCCCTGTAAGCGGTCTCGTCGTTTGTTGGTAATCAGGCCTACTACTGTTGTCTGCAAACTTGATCGAGTTGGATGCGTGCTTGGCCMCTAAGAACCTYATGGGTGAACAGGGGGYGCAGGAAGKGGCTGAGCACGCACCCTTGTGGGGTCCCTGTGTTGAGGATCAGTTTATTGGAGGTGTTGTTTCCTAACTTCACCACCTGGGGGGCGRCCCGTCAGGAAGTCCAGGACCCAGTTGCACAGGGCGGGTTTCACACCCAAGTTTAATGATGAGCTTGGAGGGTACTACGGTGTTGAAGGCTGAGCTATAGTCAATGAACAGAATTCTTACATAGGTATTCCTCTTGTCCTGATGGGATAGGGCAGTGTGCAGTGTGCAGTGTGCAGTGTGATGGTGATTGCATTGTCTGTGGATCTATTGGGGCGTTACGCAAATTGAAGTGGGTCTAGGGTGTCAGGTAATGTGGAGGTGATATGATCCTTAATTAGCCTCTCAAAGCACTTCATGATGACAGAAGTGAGTGCTAAAGGGCAATAGTCATTTCGTTCAGTTACCTTTGTTTTCTTGGGTACAGGAACAATGGTGGACTTCTTGAAGCAAGTGGGGACAACAGACTGTGATAGGAAGAGATTGAATATGTCCGTGAACACTCCAGCCAGCTGGTCAGCGCATGCTCTAAGGATGCGGCTAGGGATACCGTCAGAACCGGCAGCCTTGCAAAGGTTAACACGCTTAAATGTTTTACTCACGTCGGCCACGGAGAATGAGAGCCCACAGCCCTAGTGAGCAGACCGCATTGGTGGCACTGTGTTATCCTCAAAGAGGGCGAAGAAAGTGTTTAGCTTTTCAGGGAGCAAGACGTCGGTGTCCGCGACGTGGCTGGTTTTCCCTTTGTAATCCGTGAATGTCTGTAGACCTTACCACATACGTCTCGTGTCTGAGCCGTTGAATTCCGACTCCACGTTGTCTCTGTACTGACATTTTGCCCGTTTGATTGCCTTACGGAGTGAATAATTACTCATTGTATTCAACCATATTCCAAGTCACCTTGCCGTGGTTAAATGCAGTGGTTCGCRCTTTCAGTTTTGCGCGAATGCTGCAATCTATCCACAGTTTTTGGTTTGGGTAGGTTTTAATAGTCACAGCGGGAACAACATCCCCTATACACTTCCTGATGAACTCAGTCACCCTGTCCGTGTATATGTCAATGTTATTCTCAGAGGCAACCCGGAACATATCCCAGTCCACGTGATCAAAACAATCTTGAAGCATAGATTCTGATTGGTCAGACCAGCGTTGAATAGACCTTAGGACGGGTACTTCCTGTTTGAGTTTCTGCCTATAGGAAGGGAGGAGCAAAATGGAGTCGTGATCTGATTTGCCGAAGGKAAGGCGGGAAGGTTCTTGCAGCCATCCCGGAAGGGAGAGTAACAATGGTTGAGATTTTTTTGTAGCGCGAGTACTATAGGCAATGTGTTGATAGAACTTCGGTAGCGCTTTCCTCAAATTTGCTTTGTTAAAATCCTCAGCTACAATAAATGCKGCCTCAGGATATGTGGTTTCCAGTTTGCACAAAGTCCAGTGTAGTTCMTTGAGGGCCGTCGAGGTATCGGCTTGAGAGGGAATATACAAGGCTRTGACTATAACCGAAGAGAATACTCTTGGGARRWWAWWMSSCCMRGKKRAMMAAARGRMYTKRRKTYCYKKWMSKTATCACAAMCATACATCACCGCCTTTCTTCTTCCCGGAGAGTTCTTTATTCCTGTCTGCGCAATGTACTGAGAACCCAGCTGGCTGTATGGACRGTACAGTATATCCGGAGAGAGCAATGATTCCTTGAAACAGAGTATGTTACAGTCCCTGATGTCTCTCTGGAAGGAGATCCTCGGCCTGAGCTCATCTACTTTATTGTCCAAGGACTGAACATTAGCGAGTAAAATACTCAGAAGCGGTGGATGGTGTGCACGCCTCCTGAGTCGGACTAGAAGTCCACTCCAAATACCTCTTCTCTGCCGGCAGCATCTTGGAGCAGCCTCTGGGGTAAGATAAATTGCCTTTGGGGGTATGAACATAAGGTTCCAATTCGGGAAAGTCGTATCTGGACGTTTTTTGTTGTTTTTTTGTTGTAGTTTTTACCTTTTTTTCTCCCCAATTGGTAGTTACAGTCTTGTCCCATCGCTGCAACTCCCACACGGACTCCGGGAGAGGTGAAGGTTGAGAACCATGCGTCCTCCGAAACACGACCATGCCAAGCCACACTACTTCTTGACACACTGCGCGCTTAACCCGGAAGCCAGTCGCACCAATGTGTCAGAGGAAACACCGTACAACTGGCGACCATGTCAGCGTGCATGCGCCCGGCCCGCCACAGGAGTCACTAGAGCGCGATGGGACAAGGACATCCCGGCCAGCCAAACCCTCCGCTAACCCGGACGACGCTGGGCCAATTGTGCGCTGCCTTATGAGTCTCCTGGTTGCGGCCGGCTGCGACACAGCACGGGATCGAACCTGGATCTGTACTGATGCCTCTAGCACTGCGATGCAATGCCTTAGACCGCTGCGCCACTCGGGAGGCATAATGCTGGTGAGTTACAGCCACTCTGATATCCAAAAGTAACTTCCGTCTCTATGTAATAACAAAAAAAACGTTCTGGGCTAATAATGTAAGACATAACACACCAAAAACTAAATACTGCAAAGTTGCTTAGGAGCTAGAAGCAGAGCTTCCATGTCTGTCGGCGCCATCTTGCAGTATAATAGGACCTACTGAAGAGTAGGTAGTCTTCAGTAAAGACTTAAAGGCTGAGATCGAGTCTGCGTCTCTCACATGGATAGGCAGACCATTCCATAGAAATGGAGCTCTATAGGAGAAAGCTCTGCCGCCAGCTGTTTGTTTAGAAATTCTAGGGACAATAAGGAGGCCTGCGTATTGTGACTGTAGCATACGTGTAGTTATATATGGCAGGACAAAATGGGAGAGATAGGTAGGAGCAAGTCCATGTAATGCTTTGTAGGTTAGCAGTAAAACCTTGAAATCAGCCCTAGCCTTAACAGGAAGCCAGTGTAGAGGCGCTAGCACTGGAGTAATATGACACAATTTTGGGGTTCTAGTCAAGAATATAGCAGCTGTATTTAGCACTAACTGAAGTTTATTTAGTGCTTTATCTGGGTAGCCGGAGAGTAGAGCGTTGCAGTAGTCTAATCTAGAAGTGACAAAATCATGGATTAGTTTTTCTGCCAAATTTTTGGACAAAAGCAGTGAAATATGACAAGGCAGCAGCTACTCTTCCTGGGGTCCAAACATTAAAGCACTTACATTACATATAAAACAAAAATTAAAACAGTACATCATATAACATTAGTACACCACTACACATCTACAATACAAAATGTATAATAATGTATGCGTATGGGTGTCTGTACTTGTGTCTCTTCACAGTCTCCGATGATCCATAAGGTATTTCTTTTCTTTTCTAGCTGATTCTACTGTTTGCATCAGTTACCTGATGTGGAATAGAGTTCCATGTAGTCATGGCTCTATGTAGTAATGTGCACCTCCCATAGTCTGTTCTGGACTTCTGGTGGCATGTCTTGTGGGGCATGCATGGGTGTCCGAGCTGTGTGCTAGTAGTTCATATATAAAAAGATCCAGCATTCGTAATAGCAGGGTTAGATCGCAAATTGTCACTATACCACTATCTGACAAAAACAAGTTAGTGATGACTGATCCATTCTCACCTTACACTTTGCGCCCATGAGAGACTTGGACATGGCAATATCATTAAACGTTAGCTCTCTGTTGTACTTATTTAAGGCACGCTGTTGCTGCCTTGCTATCTGGCCAAACTGCAATTTCACTAAGTCCCTCTTTGTAGGCACATGACCATCATAACCAAAAAAAATCACAATGTAGAAACACAACTACAACAAGAATCAAAAGCCTAGGTAGCGTCAGGCAAACTAGGGCCCTATCTTGTTGATAGTTTGTTAACGAAAGGCGAGAGTAGGCAAGCTTTATATAATTGAAATACACGGACATTAATAATAACAGAGTCATACTTGTAGTATTCACAATATGTTATGACCCAAGACAGTTTACTCATATCCAAGTGTTATTTGACTTACATAATGCAGGTATAGTCACCAGCTGATCATACTTGCTAATCAATTTTCCCTCACATTATCTGGTCACGCTGGAGATCAGTAGGTGGAGGATGGGTTATCAGAGAATCCGAAAAACGCAGCAGTAGGCAAATAAGTCCAGTAAGCTACCTTTTAACTTTAATCGATGAAGAAAGGCAAAACGAACAGACAAATACAACACTTCCGAACTAATCAAACACTAAATGACGTCGTGAGCTAAATAAACAAAAAAGTCTGTGCACCATACGCACAAGGCTTCTTTCATAAACGTTACTAAGAAACAGAATAGAAACAATCAATACGCAGCTGACAACATGAGACAACGATTAGAAAACAGGATCACTAGTGGCACTCAAACAACAGTCTAATATTGGGCCAATCAAATCAGAGAACCTATGGGCGAATGAAAATCAGTTGTGACAGAGCTTAGGACTAAGTCAATGTCATCAAGTATGAGGACCTCAATACATTTCAATAATGCAACCATAGCGTCTCTCTAAGAACACAAAAGACTCAAAAAAAAGTTAGTAAAATTAAACAACCACATAGACATAGAACGTCAATGTAGACACATGTATCTCAATTAATCTCAACCATTCAACCAACAGAATAACACGGGTACACTTGCCATACAGGCACCGTACCATTCTCGAAGTAGGATAGGACATTGCGCTTTACAGACAATGAATACACAACCAAAAGACGTTAAAACGATCTATATGAGCAAACATCAAACTAAACCCACTAAGATCACAAAAAGAACAAAACAGACAACCAAAAAAACATGACCGGTCAACTAGACCCTACATAAAATAAATAAAGAAAAAATCAAAGAAAATAACTGAAAGGCCAGGGCGTGGGACATAACAAACACCCACGACCTATAAAGTGTGCGAACCACTCCAAGCACAGGACACGCAGCACTACAGTCTCTAGGGGCAGGGTCTGGGGGAGCTTTCCTTCCAGAGTAGGCCAGCTCCTGGCACTGGTCAAGTGGTACTCCCATCCTTTTTCATATTTTTCAAACCTCAACACAGTCCACTGAACCGCACAATAGATACACATTCATCAATGACACCCTTCCACATCTAACTACACACTGAATTTCCAAGGGGCAGTTCCGATTAAGGGGCAGCTCGGTACTAAGGGGGGCCAGCTTCCGGGATGCTAAGGGGAATCAGCCTTCTGCGGAACAGAAAGGGGGGCAGCTCAGGAATACAGAGGGCTAGTAACCAGAGAGTAAGGGGCAGATATTAAAAGGTGATAAGGAGCAGCACCAAGGATCAAGAGGGACAGACACCAGGATATAGGGGCAAGCAACATCCGAACATGAGGAAACAGGCAGACATACGAGAGCTGAGGAACGACACGACATAAAACAAGATCAAACTTACCGGACGTGCAGGGACGGACAGCAAATCTCGGACAGAGAGCGGCAGACTCGGAATGAGGGACGTTGCAGACGGTTCGGCACTCGAAGGGCCGTGCAAGAATCAGCGTGACTAGGGACGGCGACGAACTAGGAGGACTGACGATCTGGCCTGCTCATCAGGCTGAGAGCTCGACAGGATCTAGGCTGCTCATTGGCAGGCTAGACAAGGATATGGTGCTCATAAAGGCTGGCGTGACGGATCTGGCTCGCTATACAAGGCTGCACGAGACGGATCATGGTGACTATCATAGTGTCTCGAGCCACATGGACGGGTCTGGCTGCTCATAGGCTGACTGGACCGGATATCTTGGCTGCTACATGTACCAGGCTGACTGAGAAGATGGCTGCTCATGGCTAGGCTAGGAGGATACCTGGCTGCTCATAGGCGTGGCATGACGGCAATCATGGCATGATCTGTGGCTGCGATGGCTGCTCATGGCTAACGGAGCGGATCCTGCGCCTGCTCATGCGCCTGGATCTGCACGGATCTGGCTAGCTCATGGCTGGGCATGACGGATCTGGCTGCACTTATGGCTGCGCTGACTGATGATAAATGGCTGCATCATGGGTGGCTGGACAGAAATCTCGGCTGAGCACATGACTGGCTAGGCCAGCGATACTGGCAGATCCTGTTCTGAGCTTGGCGCTCTGCAGATCCTGTCTGGTTGGCAGGCATCTGGAGATCTAGTCTGGTTGGCAGGCTCTGGCAGATCCTGTAACTAGTTGGCGGCTCATGGCAGACTCCATGTCTGACGAATGGTCTAGCGCTGCCTGATGACGAACGGCCTGACAGGCATTTCGGCAGACGGGCGCAGCATCTAATGGTTCGGGGCAGACGGATGGACTCAGATGGGCCGCTGGTAGACTGGAATGAAGCTAGAGGCGCCTGGTAGACGACCATGGCCTTCAGATGCTGACAGCGCTGGAGTAGACGGGCAGTTCAGGCGCATCGCTGCTGGCAGATGTGGGACAGACGCAGGGCGGGCTGAGGCGCGGCAACTGATAAGGTCCTGGTGCGATGATGTACAAACCATAAGAGACTGGAAAGAACTGGTGTACCGGGGCTGGGGAACAACCGCATCTCAGGCTAGTGCGGGGAGAAGGAACAGGGCATATAGGACCCTGGGAGCGCACATTAGGGCCTAGTGCGTGGTGCCGGAACTGGTGGTACCGGCCTGGGGACACAGATTCTCAGGGCTAGTGCTAGGAGCAGCATACGGACGCACAGGACTCTGGGGACACACAGGAGGTTGGTGCGTGGTGTAGGCACTGGTGGTAATGGGCTGGAGAACACGCACCATTGGACGAAGTGCGTGGAGGAGGAACAAGGGCTCTGGAGACACACAACTGGAAGCCTGGTGCGTGTGTTGGCACTGGTGGACAGGACTGGGGCGGGGAGAGTGTGGCGCGGAAATACCGACGTGCAGGCGACTGGCTCCCTTGAGCACCGAGCTGACAAAACCATCTGTGTTGAAATGCTCCCCGTCGCGCGCCAGTGCGGGGAGGTGGAATAACCAGCACCGGGCTATGTAGGCGAACCGGGAGACACATGCGTAAGGCTGGTGCAGTTAAGCCGGCCGAGAGACGCACTGGTGGCCCAGATAGGTAGAGAACCGGCTTCATGCGCACTTTGGTCAAATGCTCAACTAGGAGCCCTAACAACAGTGCGGGAGGATGGAAATAACGGCCGCACTAGGGCTATGGCACACGGTAGCAGGAGACAACAGCCGTGCGCTCTACTAAGACGTACAGGTGTCTGCCCGAGTCCCACCCGCATCTCACACGGTTAGCACGTGGGAAGCTTGAGGACACGAGGTCTCCTACAAATGCCCTTTTGGCAACTACCTCCGTCCTAGCCCCTAGCCCGCAAGAAATTTCTATGGAAGTAGTAGTCAAAGGGCATTCTTCCACCTACCCCGTCGCATGCCTCCTCATCACGCCCTAGCTCTACTGCTACTTCGCTGCCTACCCGCTCAAGCTTGGCGGCGGCGATTATCTACTCACGGTCATGAGCCAAGGGTCCCTTTCCATGCCATTCGTGCTCACACCTCAGAATCCGTGTGTAAGGAGGTCTCTGTTTTAGACCTGAGGCTTTACACTGCCAGCTATTGGTACTTAGTATTGTGTGGGTAATTACTCGTTTCACAGATAGTGTGGCAGGACATTGACGACAAAACGCTAAGCAGTAGAAAATAACGCCATCTCCTTTTATTTATAGAGAAAGCGCAAAACGAAACACATACAACTACTACGAACTATCATAAAACACTAACGATCGTGAAGCTAAATAAAACGTGCGTGCACTATACAAACAGGAACTAAAACGTTCTGTACTAATAGACAATTATACCC
This sequence comes from Salvelinus sp. IW2-2015, assembly GCF_002910315.2. Lineage (NCBI taxonomy): Eukaryota > Metazoa > Chordata > Actinopteri > Salmoniformes > Salmonidae > Salvelinus > Salvelinus sp. IW2-2015. The sequence goes on along the minus strand of NC_036851.1, from coordinate 13,454,334 downwards.
TCATCATCAGCATGAAAGTCCTATGGCTAGCCTACAATAGACTCCCTAAATCACCAAGAGAAGCAACGAAAATCCAGTACTGTCCTCTAAGTGAGGAACTCATATCAGCGCAAGCCATAGATCCCTAGACATATGCAGCTCAAAACCAACATAGAACAACGCTAGACAATCACTCAATAAAGCACATATACACTATGCACTGACAGAACCGGCGGCAACGGCTTAACCATTCATAACTACACCACCAAAACAGACGACCAAACACAAAACAAATCTCCATGGTACACACCATCAATAACGTAAAATATAAAGAAAACAAGAATACTAAGGCAAGCGCGGTCGACGTCAATTATTCAAATTACAGAATCTGTATAAGGTTTGGATTTAGTGAATGATTTTGTCCAAAATAAATGCCATTTTAGTTTTGAAAATATTACTGAATCAACTTATTCTTGCCCACAAGCCCCATACTCTGAAACACAAACGAGCAGCCTTGTTCATTGTTCGAGATCTGTGTTCAGGCTCTCTCGTTAGATCTGTATACTGACAGCTAGTATATGTTGAGCTCACATCACAATACATAAACACACTGTGCTGGCATGGTCGTTTAGGGTAAAGAGGATTGAAAAAAGTAAGGGGCAACAGACAGCTAGCCCTGAGGGAATTCCTGATTTTACGCCGCTGGATTTAGTTGCGGACATTCACATTAAAAACAACCCACCGTGTTACGATTTAGCACACAAGTAATACTCTCTTCATACCTACAATACTACGACAAGGCCTAGGTCGTAAAAGCATTAAAACAGGCGACTATGTGATCTTTCCAGCCAGCAGACGTATGAGATGACTAAAAGTCAAAAGACACATTTATTATTGAATTTCTCATGCAGACCAGCTCGTCTATATTGTACAACATCTAAGTATATCATACTGATTCATCTCAGCAGCAATCATCAGTTAGACTTTTGTGTAAGTGCTAGATGGCTCATGTCCTTCCGATATAAGTCGGCTGATAAGCCTAGGTAACAAACTGTGTAACTGATAAATCATACGTTTACTTAAAATAGCATGTGCATACTGGTCAAAATAAAAAAAATCATAGTTTACTAGGGGGTGGGTAACAGGCTGATTGGTTGGCTATTTGAGCAGTAATGGGATTTACTAGAGGGTAGCAGCGATTGACTTTTTGTTTCCACCCAAGCGCTGAGGGCACTACTTTCTAGTAGGCTTAAATTGAGATATGGCAACTAGGAGTGGCAATATTGTCCACATATTATCCTCAGTAAGTTTTCATCCAGATTGTCAGACCACGTAACGAGTGTCATTGTTGATAGACAATTTACACCCTCTTACACACTCTGGATATGTTAGTGTCAGAGTTTGTCGCTGGCATGATAGGCCTAAGTTTGGGCAAGAATAAGCATAGAAAAAGTCATTAAAGTGTATTGGCTAATAATATCAAGTGGGTTTTGTGATGAATCTGATTCAATGAATGATGGAGCCGAGTTTACCGGACAAGGTTGCACACCCTACCTATTGGTTGAGACTTTAGGTGGCTAGGCCAAGCTCTATCTTCATTCTATCAAATTTCTTTAATATTATTTATTTTACATAGCTTAAAATATTTCGGGTCAGGTTGAACCTTTTTCAGGAGAGGCTTATACTGTCAACTTTTAGTGAGTTTGGTAACACATCCGGAGAATAGGAGCATTTATTGTGTTAACATTGCACTTTCAGTAGTTTAGTTGGAATAGGGTCCAGTAGGCAGCTGGAAGGTTTATTTTTGTAAATGTGTCGAGAAATACAGGATGAAAACTGAGTCTCCATTGATCCTAGGTCTGGCAGTTCTGTGTAGAGTTTTGGAGAAATACGCAGATTCAAGAGGAATCCTAATTTGCTTTCTAATGATTATGATCTTTCGTCAAAGAAGTTCATGAATTCATCACTGCTGAGTGAAGGCCATCCTCACTTAGGGAATGCTGGTTTTAAGTTAGCTTTGCGACAGTAACAAATAATACATTTAGGATTGTTTTTATTCTCAATGATGTTGGAAAAGTAGGCTGATCGAGCAGCAGTGAGGGCTCTTTGAAATTGCACGTACTTCCAGTTTGGTGAAGCACCATTTCCGTTCCAATTTTTCTGGAAGCTTGCTTCAGGGCTCGGGTCATTTCTGTTTACAGCTAGCTGATTTCTTGTGACAAAGGTTTTAGATCCTTTAGGTGGTTAACTGATTTGTGTACTTCGACGTCCTTGGGTAGGTGGAGGGAGTCTGGAAGGGCATCTAGGATACATGGGTTGTCAGAATTTATAGCACGGCTTTTTTGCCACCTGTATTTACTACGGCTGCGTCTGAAGCCGAGCTTGCAAAGCGGATATCTCAATATAAGGGCGGTAGTTCTGTACTTAAAACTTCTTTGTCAATATGGGGGCGCTGTTTCCACTTTGTAAAATTTCGTTCCCAATATTAAACTGCCTCGTACTCAATTCTTGCTCGTACAATATGCATATTATTATTATTACTATTGGATAGAAAACACTCTCTAGTTTCAAAACCGTTTTAATTATACTGTGAGTAAAACAGAATTCAAGTGCAGCTAACTTCCTGTCAGGAAGTGAGAAATCTGAAATCGGGCACTCTGTTCCAGGGTCAGTTTATTAATTTGCATGTAATCTATGAGTCGACATGCACTGCATACGATTTCCCCTAGATGTCAGTAAGCAGTGAGAATTGGAATGGTGTTGCTAGGCAGATTGAGGCCATATAAAGGCTTTTGGAACGTGGGGTGCACTCTTTTCAACGTTCGTCATGGCGCAAGACAGACTCAGGATGGCATTCTGAAAGCTTCGTTATAGCTTAGATATATCCGGCTTGGATTTTATTGATATAGGTGTTAAAGACATCATAATGTAGTTATTTTAAACCGAGTTATATCAGTTTATATCAGTATATTGCGATTTTCGGATATTTCTTGTGCGCGTTATGAAGAGTTGGACACGTCTGGGCCACATAGCTAATGTTTGCTGCTAATTCTAAGTTGAAGACGACAATCTACAACCGAGCAACGATGATTCTGGACAAAGGACACTTGCACAAGATTCTGATGGAAGCTCATCAAAAAGTAAGAACTTATGATGTTAATTTGTTGTTCTGTGAAAAATGTTACATACTATTTTCGCCATAATTTCGGTGCGTCTCTTAACGCACGCTGTATGTGTAGTAACGTTAATTTTTAAATCTAACACAGGCGGTTGCATTAGAACAAATGTATCTTTCATTGCTGTCCAACCTGTATTTTTTAGTCAAGTTTATGTATAGTTATTGATTAGATTAGGTGGCCTCTCCCAAGATTTCTCCGACATTTTGTTGGCAGCTTGGGTACTATTCTCATTGTATAACCAGATTTGTGCCGCTAAATATGCACATTTTAGAACAAACAATATATGTATTGTTGTAATATGAATGTTATAGGATGTCATCTGATGAGTTTTGAGAAGGTTAAAAGTAATATCTTTCTGGGTTTATTCGCTATCGCTAACGTGCATGAATCAATGCTGTGTGTGGTTGGCTATTGTAGTAAGCTAATATAATGCTAATTGTGTTTTCGCTGTAAAACACTTAAAGAATCTGAAAATATTGTCTGGATTCACAAGATCTTTGTCTTTCATTTGCTGTACGCTGTGTATTTTTCATAATGTTTTATGATGAGTATTTAGGTAATTCACGTTGCCTGTAGTTATTCTAGTTGCTTTGGTGAGAGTTGTGATGGTGGCTGCAATGTAAAACTTGATTTATCCTGAAATATGCACATTTTTCGAACAAAACATATGCTATACAATAAATGTTATCAGACTGTCATCTGATGAAGTTGTTTCATGGTTAGTGACTTTTTATATCTTTATTTGGTCGAATTTGTGATAGCTACCTATGCAGGAAAAAAATGGTGGGAAAAAAGTTGTCTTTTGCTATGGTGGTCAGCTAATAGAAATACATATTGTGTCTTCCCTGTAAAACATTTAAAAATCAGAAATTATGGCTGGATTCACAAGATGTGTATCTTTCATTTGGTGTCTTGAACTTGTGATTTCTTGAACATTTTATCATATGATATCCCTGTGGCTTTAGGCTAGGCTATGCTATCAAGCTTTTTTGATGGGGGGGATCCCGGATCCGGGTTTGTGACTCGTTAGAGGTTTAAGAGTACAGCGACTGCAATGAGAATTACATATTTTTTTACCTTTATTTAACTAGGCAAGTCAGTTAAGAACAATTTCTTATTTTCAATGATGGCCTAGGAACAGTGGGTTCAGTCTATTAATGTTATGTATTGTGTCTATTTCATGTGGACCCCAGGAAAAGTAGCTGCTGCTTTCGCAACAGCTAATGGGGATACTAATAAAATACCATATATCAGGGAGCTCGACAACAATGACAAAAATCATGAAACGGGCTTACCATGAAAAACTTCCAAAAAGACTAATTCGAGGCAGAAAAGAGGCACTCAACAAAAAATAGCAGATATATTTTAGCTCACTTTAATCAATTGTTCAGGATCAGTACAGGTGACTGACGTTTCTACACTGAATAAAACTTCAGCTTGATGTCAAAACGTCAGTTTCTTCATTATTTTCACCTCCCAATAATTAAAAGAGGAAGTGTAAACTCTAACATAGCCTATTAGCTGGAAAGGTAGCGTCAAACATATTTTCGCTAAGAGCAGCTTTTGAGCTGGTTGAACAATGGTTAGCCATGTGTTGGCAAAAATGTATCTCCAAGTCAAGAAAGCTTACTAGCAGCCACTGGTAGCCTATTCGCGGGTGCTCAAAGCCTATGTCAGATACTCCAGTGAGTGTCATTTGCTCAATATTAAGAGTTGAGAAATAAAGTTGACATATATTATCCTCTTTTCTACTGTAGGTAGGTCATTCAAAATGGTTTATTCTGTTGTTTCTAGCGATATTCATTAAAACAAAAATATATAGATTTTCCATATACACATATATATATATATAGACATACAAAAGTATGTGGATATCCCCTCAGATTAGTGAATTCAACTATTTCAGTCACACCAGTTGCGTACAGGTGTAGAAAATCGAGCACACCGCCATGCAATCTCCATAGACAAACATTGGCAGTAGATTGGCCTTACTGAAGAGCTCAGCGACTTTCAACGTGGCACGGTCATAGGATGCCACCTTTCCAACAAGTTGGTTAGTCAAATTTCCGCCCTGCCCGAGCTGCCCCGGTCAACTGTAAGTGCCGTTATTGTGAAGTGGAAACGTATAGGAGCAACAACGGCTTAGCTGCGAAGTGGTAGGCCACACAAGCTCACAGAACGGGACAGCTGAACGCTGAAGTGCGTAAAAATAGTCTGTCCTCGGTTGCAACACTCACTACCGAATTCCAAACTGCCTCTGGAAGCAACGTCAGCACAATAACTGYTTGTCAGGAGCTTCATGAAATGGGTTTCCATGGCCGTGCAGCCACACACAACCCTAAGATCATCATGCACATGGCCAAGCGTCGGCTGGAGTGGTGTAAAGCTCGCTACCATCAGACTCTGGAGCAGTGGAAGCGCATTCTCTGGAGTGATAATCACGTTTCACCATCTGGCAGTCCGACGGACAAATCTGGGTTTGGCGGATGCCAGAAGAATGCTATGTACCCCAATGCATAGTGCCAACAATTTTGTAATTTAAGTTCAGACAGTAACAATGTGTGATATGAGTTTAAACTAAAGTTTTTAGTGTTGACAGGGTACCATGAAGTGTACCAGTGTGGGCAGTAAAGTCACTGCATTCTACATGAGAAGTCAATGTCTCAAGAGAAATTCTGAAGCAGCAGCACATTTCCTGTTGGGGTCTGTCCCATTTCTTATCTCCCAACAACCACCACTTCTCCTTTCTTGGGAGGAAATGGCTGTGCATGAAATGCATATGCTAATCTAAGAGCCTACAAACAAAGTGCAACGCAWTGGCTGCATCCCCTTGAATAGATTTGAGTAATCTGCATAATTCATATAATCAGTTTTATTATCAAAATGCTTAGCTTGGTATGAAAAGCTTTGCACATAGACACAAAGTATGGAAGCTTTTGAAACTCCTCAAGTGAGCTATAACACTAAACTGAGCCATGCTTGTATCTATAAATTAATCAACATTTCCATGTTAGAAGTTAGAAAATACAAAAATAACAATACAGAAGTCATTATTGATTGTGGTCAAATAAGCATCAGCTGTCATGCATGCATGTAAAGTTCCTTAACGACATGTTTTCTGTGACATCTGCTAATAGTCATCCTCATCGATATCATCCTCATCAAGATCATCACCAGTATCTGTTTTGACAATCAGAAGAGGGTTTCTGCGAGGACTCAGCTCTAGGAAAGCCCCTGTGCGGGCAGTATCTGTGGCAGTGGCTGTGGCAGTCGCAGGCTGTGAACAGTCTCTCTCTGCCTCTCCCTGTGCACTGCTCCTGGAATGCCTGCTGCCCTGAGGCTGTGCTGATATCCACAGCCCCTCCTCCACCCTCTCTCCCAGCTCCTGGATCAGCTGGCTGGGGCAGGCCACAGCAGATGGGAGGGTGCTGGACTTCCTCTCGGATGATGTGAGAACAGCACAGGACTCCTGGTGGATGGGAGGGGCAGCAGGCTGGGGATGTATGGGGATGGCCTCGGCTCTCTCTCCTCCTCCTCCCTCTGTTCTGTCAGCACAGTCCTTCCCTTCAGCCTCAGAGTCCTCACTCTCCTCAGACGAGTCGCTGCTACTGTCCTCGCTGTCGGACTCCTCTCCGCTGTGTGACAGAGGAGTTCTACTGGGGCTTTTCCCCCCGTCCTCCACCTTCTCTTCTTCCTCTACCAGCGTTGCCGCCGTCTCCAGCACCTCCAACTCCAGCTCCAGGTCTCTTTTCCGTAGGGATACTTTCCGTAAGGGATCGGCCAGAGCTGTCACCTTCCTAGACCTGTCAAAGAGAGAAAAAGAGAACGTGATGAGACAGTCAGAAAAGTACAGCAAAGGTGGATCAGTTTCTCTTTTTAAACTTGGAAGCAAATATTTACAAATCCCCCCAAAAAACTACAAAATCTATTTCAAGAGCTACTTGTCCAACACTGATGAGTAGTAGGTATTACGACTATGCTATATGTACGACTGCACTTCCTACAAAAAAATATAGCAACGAGATCTCATTACCCAAATCCCAGCCTCATCTGAATGCTAAGTAGACAGCGATTCACAGAGGCCTGAGCTCAATGAAATATGGAAATCATGTTTAATAATGTAGGAAGATGAGTGTGTCTGATATGCAGGTTCTGCCCCTCGAGTCTCCCACTGAAGCTCTCCCTGCAGGAGATAAGAGCGAGGCGGATGACAGAGTGATACACACCTTATACATTATTCATGAAGCTAAACCAGCGCAGGMTGTTGCCAAAACTCAAGTGGCTGCTATTCTTCCACGGTGCAGCCGATCGGCCTTCATTGCCATGATGATTACCAGCTGACCTCTGCGCGGCTCAGGACGGGTCCATTCAGGGAGGGATAAAGCACATGAGCCTGCGGTCGTCCACAGCCATTCAGCTCCTCACACTCAGCCACACTGTGGCCCCTACTGCCCTCCCTGGCCCAATTAACCGACCGCTGAGAGCCAAGATGGCTCCTTATTACCGCAAAGCCTTAATTTACTCCCACCGTGGGGAGGAAACCGTTTACACAGCCAACAGAGGGATGTACTCATTTAGGACCTCGGGAGACTGTGTAAACAGACCGTATAGCTAGTCGCCGTACTCGATCAAAGAAGACATCTCTCCAAGGCCTACATGAATATCAAATGTCCATTCGGGAAATAAAGGGGAGTAACAGTATTTGGAAAGAGAGGAGAAAAAAAAAATATGACCGACTCATGGCCCAAGCCCTATCAAAAACCAAACAATTAAAGGAGAACAATTACTGACAATGAGTAAGGGATGGCTAGGCATAAATACAACCCACAACACCCCCACCACCGCGTGTGCAGAGAGTCAGACCCCACAAGGAAACCATAGAAAATCTGAACATCAAGAGTGGCCACAGTGGCTCACGGGTCTGCGTACCCATATCCACACATGCAGTTATTTTTGGGGCCCATTTTTACCCCCTTCCACACCTTGCGACCAAAACATTTTRGCAGCCCCCCTCCTGACGGCGAGCACAAATACTTTTTTTTGTTTAGGATTTAATTTCCTGCAATTGTCCACATTTTGCCATGGGATGTGGAGAAATGATTGCCATTTTAAAGCAAGTTCCCTGAGATTCCCCACATGTTGCCATAGGATGGCAAGAAATGTTTGCCATTTTTAGTATGATATCTGAGTGTGGCTAACAAAATCAAAATCGGGGTCCCCCGGTCGGTAATTCGACCACGATTACTACAAGATTAGATAGCTGGCTAGACTAACTTACCAATCTAAAACATTTTAGCTGACATGGGCTAAYTGAGTGATTTTCAGAGACTGACAAGAGAAAAACTGCTGATGYGCAACCAAATATCTGTGTTCTAAATTGCAACAGCAAATGGAGAGCCTGTGTGTATGTATATACACAGTACCAGTCAAAAGTTCAGACACCTACTCATTCAAGGGTTTATCTTTTTTTACTATTTTCTACATTGTAGAATAATAGTGAAGACAAAACGATGAAATAACACATATGTAGAAAACATGTAGAAAACAAAAAAAATGTTAAACAATTCAAAATATATTTTACATTTTAGATTCTTCAAAGAAGTCTACTCTTCACCTTGATGACAGTTTTGCACTCTTGGCTTTCTCTCAGCCAGCTTCATGAGAAATGCTTTTCCAACAGTTTTGAAGGAGTACCCACAAACATTGAGCACTTGTGTTGGCTGCTTTTTCTTCACTCCGCAGGCCGACTCATCCCAAACCATCTCAATTGGGTTGAGGTCGGGTGATTGTGGAGGCCAGGTCATCTGATGCAGCACTCCATCACTCTCCTTTTTGGTCAAATAGCCCTTAGAGGTGTTTTGGGTAATTGACCTGTTGAAAAAAAAATCCCACTAAGCACAAACCAGATGGGATGGCGTATCGCTGGTTAAGTGTGCCTTGAATTCTAAATAAAATCACTGACAGTGTCACCAGAAAAGCATCCCCACCACATCACAGCTCCTCCTCCATGCTTCACGTGGGAACCACAGAAGCCGGAGATCCGTTCACCTTCTCCGCATCTCACAGACATGACGGTTGGAACCAAAAATCTCAAATTTGGAMTCATCAGACCAAAGGACAGATATCCACCAGTCTAATGTCAATTGCTCGTGTTTCTTRGCCCAAGCAAGTCTCTTATTATTGGTGTCCTTTAGTAGTGGTCTCTTTGTAGCAATTCAACCATGAAGGCCTGATTCACACRGTCTACTCTGAACAGTTTATGTTGAGATGCGTCTAACTTGAACTCTGTGAAGCATATATTTGGGCTGCAATCTGAGGTGCAGTTAATTGGTGGAGTGCTGCAGAGATGGTTGTCCTTCTGGAAGGTTCTCTCATCTCCACAGAGGAACTCTGGAGCTCTGTCAGAGTGACCATCTGGTTCCAAGGCCCTTCTCCCCTGATTGCTGTTTGGCTGGGCGGCCAGCTCTAGGAAGTCTTGGTGGTTACAAACATCTTCCACTTAAGAATGATGAAGGCCACTGTGTTCTTGRGGACCTTCAATGCTGCAGACATTTTCTTGGTACCCTTCCCCAGATCTGTGCCCTGACACAATCCTGTCTCGGAACTCTCCAGACAATTCCTTCAACCCCATGGCTTGGTTTTTGCTCGGACAAAAACTGTCAACTGTGGGAGCAATTCGACCATGAAGACCTGATTCACGCAATMTCCTCTGAACAGCAGATGTTGAGATGTGTCTGTTACTTGAACTCATGAAGCATTTATTTGGGCTGCAATATCTGAGGCTGGTGACTAATGAACTTATCCTCYGCAGCAGGGGTAACTCTGGATCTTCTTTTCCTGTGGCGGTCCTGATGAGAGACAGTTTCATTATAGCGCTTGATGGTTTGTGACTACACTTGAAGAAACATTCAAAGTGCTTGAAAATGTTCTACACTGACCATGTCTTAAAGTAATGATGGGACTGTCATTTCTCCTTGCTTATTTGAGCTATTCTTGCCATAATATGGACTTGGTCTTTTACCAAATAGGGCTATCTTCTGTATACCACCCCTACCTTGTCACAACACAACTGATAGGCTCAAACACATAAAGGAAAGAAATTCCACAAATTCACTTTTAACAAGGCACAACTGTTAATTGAAATGCATTCCAGGTGAATACCTCATGAAGCTGGTTGAGAGAATGCCAAAAGTTGTGCAAAGCTGTCAAGGCAATAGGGTGCCCTTACTCTGATTTGTTTAACATATGTGGTTACTTCATTAGTTTTTTGATGTCTTCACTATTATTCTTACAATGTAGAAAATAGTAAAAATAAGCAAAACTCATGAGATGATAGGTGGTGTCCAAACTTGACTGGAACATTGGTTGTATAAATAAATAAATAAATAAATACACACACTTCTGTTCAAAAGCTTGGGGTCACTTAGAAATGTCCTTGTTTTTGAAAGAAAAGCATGTTTTTTGTCTATTAAAATAACATCAAATTGATTCAGAAATACAGTGTAGACATTGTTAATGTTGTAAATGACTATTGTAGCTGGAAACAGCTGATTTCTTAAACTGTTCTGTAAAAGAAGCAATTAAACTGGCCTTTCTTAGACTAGATGAGTATCTGGAGCATCAGCATTTGTGGGTTCGATTACAGGCTCAAAATGGCCAGAAACAAAGACCTTCTCTTTCTGAAACTCATCAGTCTATTCTTGTTCTGAGAAATTAAGCTATTACATGTCGAGAAAATTGCCAAGAAACTGAAGATCTCGTACAACGCTTGTGTACTACTCCTTCACAGAACAGCGCAAACTGTCTCTAACCAGAAATGAAAGAGGAGTGGGAGGCCCCGGTGCACAACTGAGCAAGAGGACAAGTACATTAGTGTCTAGTTTGAGAAACAGACGCCTCACAAGTCCTCAACTGGCACCTTCATTAAATTGTACCGCAAAACACCAGTCTCAACGTCAACAGTGAAAGGTGACTCCGGGATGCTGGCCTTCTAGCAGAGTTGCAAATAAAAGCCATATCTCAGACTGGCCAATAAAAATAAAAGATTAAGATGGGCAAAAGAACACAGACATGGACAGAGGAACTCTCCTAGAAGGCCAGCATCCCGGAGTCACCGCTTCACTGTTGACTTTGAGAGTGGTGTTTGTGGTACTATTTAATGAAGCTGCCAGTTGAGGACTTGTAACACGTCTGTTGACTCATTAGTCCAGAGCACCTGCTGCCATTTTTCTGCACCCCAGTTCCTGTGTTTTCGTGCATAGTTGAGTCACTTGGCCTGTTTCCACGTCAGAGGTATGGCTTTTTGTTTCGCAAGTCTTCCATGAAGGCCACTTCTGACCAGACTTCTCCGGACAGTAGATGGGTGTACCAGGGCCCTAATGTTTCCTAACAATTCTGTTCTGGATGGGCACTGCTGAACATCTCCGATTGCGAAGGGAAGGAAGCATGATGTGTCTTATCTGCTGCAGTAGGTTTCCTTGGCCGACTACTGCATCTACGCGTCCTCCAAAATGCCCGTTTCTTTGTGCTTCTTCAAAAGAGCTTGGACAGCACATCTGGAAACCCCTGTCTGCCTTGACATTGCTGCCTGGGAGAGACCTTGTTGATGCAGTATAACTACCTTGTGTCTTGTTGCTGTGTTCAGTCTTGCCATGGTGTATGACTTTTGATAGTAAACTGTCTTCAGCAACCTCACCTTGTGAGCTTGAGTTTTGGCTGTTCCTCACCCAGTTTATTCCTCCTACACAGCTGTTTCTGTTTCAGTTAATGATTGTGTTTCAACCTACATATTGAATTGATAATCATTAGCACGTGTACTAATATTATATATATATATATATATATAGTAAGAGAGAGATAGAATAATGGTCTGTTTTTCATGGTTTGGGCTAGGCCCCTTAGTTCGATGGTGTTTTTGGGACTCGGCAGATTGGCCGTACCGACTTCAAGACAACTTCTGTCTCTGGTGTACAAACAGTTTGGGCTACACACTAATATGACCCCTATGTGTAAAGGTGAGACTCTCACGAACATGTTGGTCACAAGAATTGCCCCACAGTACCAGTTGAAAATATGAACGGAAGTATATATTGAGAGTGTTTAGTGCCTGATCTTTCTTTTATCTCTCAGATATAGGACACACTTCAGAACAAACTTCCTATTGATATTTTCTGGGGGCGACAATCTGTTGTTCCATGTAGAAAATCTGTTATACAATGCATTTGTAAGGGCTAATGGCAGTAACGCCAAATTATTATTATTATTTTTTTTTTATCAAATAATTGTTTTATATATATTTGTTATACTTCAGGGGGTCTTAAAATTAAAAATCAAATAGATAAATTATCCTTGGTAGGACCTTCTTAAAACAATTCCATAAAGCTTAGTAGAACCCCTCCCCCTGCTTAGACAGGGCTTAAGCCCTTGCTGGAGTTGAGCAGGCTGGCTGACTGGCTCTGGCTGGAGAGCCTCCTGTAGCACTGCAACTTCAAAGCAGAAACCCTCCTCCATCCCCCACCTCCCACATTCTCTTTCCCCCGTGGGAAGTCATTATTGAGTTAGCATTGGAGAGGCTACGTGCTTGTTCTCTCCCCTCGCTCCCCCTCTCCCTGCGCTGCAGTGCGAGAAGCTCAGCTTGCGGTGAGCACAAAGGCTGCTTTTGGAGGGAATAAATAACATTGTACACAGTTCAGTCATTACTAATGTCGTGGGCTCCCTTCATTAACTGAGGGGCAGCTTTTCAAGGTTGGAAAACTGTCGCCACAAAGACGCTTCCATCTGTCAGACAACAAACAAGAGTCCTTGGATGAGGACAGGGAGCAGGGGGGTGGTGGGGGAGAAGGACAACTAGACTGAGTCAATTACAGACTTCCATTTCTATCAGCAGCCTCATGTTCAATGATGCCAGAAGACATTCGACACATGTTCCTACTCATACTTCTTAGTTAATCTTAAATGTACAAATTCATTTCACAAGATTTGTCAAGGGAGTGTATGTACATTATTCAATGGATATAGTGGATGGACAGTCAGACACTGTTTGCTAACTGTATGCCATTTGAATTGTCCAACATCTCATTCAGGGAACAAAACGTAGACGGTAGTTGTTTGTGACAAAGTTGGCTTGTTTTATAAGGCTGAAAGACTTMTAAATGGATGCTTGGATTTCCTGACTTCCTGAGTTTGATGGTTTGAGGGAGTGTGTGATGAAATGTGTTATGGAGTGTGTGACGGCGTGTGCGAGTAACACTGAAGACCTGTGTCAGAGGCATTAGGCCAGGGGTGTTGCATTCGGTCTTCAACGAGGTTCTGGAAAAGATTAGTCCTCTATCCATCGTTTTGGGATTTTTCAATGCTCCCCTACTGTCTAGCTTTCATTTAGATGATTATTAGCGAGCTGGACACAGTCCATTTCTGGTTTTAGTTATTTTAAAATATATCGAGTTTGATTCCCCCTCCCCCAAAAAAACATTTAAACCCACCCGCAGGCCGTATGTTTGACACCCCTGCATTAGGCTATATAACACAGTAGGGACTGCAATCTAAGGAAGTGCTTTCTTGCTGTATAGAGAGACCATTAGTTAATGTGCAACATGAAGAGAGCTGGTAGAACTGCCTGCAGAGCTTGTTGTTTACCTACCCTCCTAATCAAAACAAGGACACAAGGAGAGGAAGTTACCTCATACAAAGCAAGGTTGCATCATTCATTATTAGTGTAGCACGAATGCAACAGTGTCAGTATTTCCCTCTCTCTGCGCGTGTGGTGGGCTGCCTGTGTAAGTACACAAAATCTGGACGTCATGCAGAGAGGAAATCTGTAGTACTTCTCCCCATTAGCTGTGAGACCGTCTTGGCTTTGTCGAGCCCAGCGGGACACAGARACTGTCTCTGTGGTGGGGAAGGCTCAAAACACACAGACCATATACACGGAGTACACAAAACATTCACTTTGTGACAGACTGACCAGGTGAAAACTATGATCCCTAATTGAGGTCACTTGTTAAATCCACTTCAAATCAGTGTAGATGAAGGGGAGGAGACAGGTTAAAGAATGATTTTTAAACCTTGAAACAATTAAGACATGGATTGTGTATGTGTGCCATTCAGAGGGTGAATGGTCAAGACAAAAGATTTAAAGTGCCTTTGAGCGGGGTATAGTGCCAGGCGCACCAGTTTGGGTCGAGAACTGCAACGCTGCTGGGTTTGTCATGCTCAACAGTTTCCTGTGTGTATCAAGAATAGTCTACCACCCAAAGGACAATCCGCCAACGTGACACAACTGTGGAAAGCATTAGAGTCAACATGGGCCAGCATCAATGTGGAACGCTGTTGACACCTTGAAGTGTCCATTCCCCAATGAGTTGAGGCTGCTGTGAAGGCAAAAAAATGCAATATTAGGAAGGTGTTCCTAATATTTAGAATACTCAGTATAAACCATCTACTACATCACAGGACAGGACCGGCTCCAGACAGATGAGTGTGGGTAGAATACACTAGCAGGTACATTAAAAGGATTAAAACCAGAGAAAATGTATCCGAAGCTTTTTCACCTGCATTCCACCTTTTCAAAGAATAAAAAAAGAAAAAGAAAAACTCTACAACGATCAACTTGCTATTCCTGCACACGCACTGGACACCGAGTTGCCAGTCCCTGGAGCATTAAAACCACCAGCAAGCCCCCACGGGGCTTAACCGACTCACTTAACTGACCACTGACCTTGCCGGGGGGGGGGGGGGGTCAGCCTGGTTACAGCAGCAGTAGGTTGTCCCTGTGGGGAGCCCGTGTCCCCGGAGGGCCTCCTGAGACTGTGGAGAAGAGAGCTCTCCTCTGGGCATTGTCATGCACACAATGTGTGTAGAGGCTGAATGGATGGGTGTGAGCGAGAGAGAAAAAGATCCTTGTTTCCTCCTCCAAGACTAGCAAACCCTTGAGCTCGACACTCACAGGTTGCCATGGTTTTTTGCTCTGGAATTTAATCGACCCAATTAATTGATTGCGCAGCAGACAACGGGTAGAGGGGGAGGAATGTGTGAGCGCTGAAAGAGGAAGGGGAAGTTAGAGGCCTGCTGATTTCACTGAGATACAGTAACACAGATCTGATGGGATTTGTTGGACTGGTCACAGTCAATCTACATTGGACTCCTTCCAAGCCTTTTGATGAAAGAAGAGGAAAGACTGAGAAAGAAAACGAGGAGTGGGTTTTCATTTCAGTCAAGCAACACTGCAGGGGTTCGGCATCGGAGGATCATCAAAACCACCCATTGAAACGAATGGTAGAGTTTTTTTTATTTGATAGTGGCAATGCATCTGATGATACAAAGATATCTGCAAATTACACAAATTCCCTGGGTAATGTGGAAACGGTTGTAAGCGCGTTAATAAYAACACCTTTTATCAGGACAAATACAAAATGGTGTCAGAAGGATTTTTCTCCACCCTCATACTCCTCCTGTTGACCGGAGAGTGGACTGTCCACTTGTTTGTCTGTGTGCGGGAGTCTGTGGAGGGAGAGGGGTTCGCTGGAGTCTAAGTCACTGTGAAGTCTTTACGATGCTRTAAATTTGACTCTGGTCTCAGCAGTCAGAGGGACTTTAAGAGCATGAACACATGTGGGACAGCCCAGAGAGAGCCAGACAGTATAAATCAACCCACCGAGCAACGCATTCATTAAATCGCAGTGTCCATCATGAGCAGCTGATCGTGTCTGGGAGTCGACTGTGGGGAGGACTGACAAGATACAGGATATAGATGACATCTTATCTTACCACAGGACTCACAGGGAGAAACGGCAGTCACTTAGCAGGAATGACAAATGGGGGATATCTAGCAGGGAGGAGAGCAATGCTTATACAATCTGTCATCAAACACACACAAACGTCTGCCACAACAAACCACAAGTGATAAGCGCACTGTCTATGCAAACCACAGCTGGCTGCTGCTGAGTGCTGCCTGCCACCCTTGTCATCTCCGATCTAGACTACTGCAACTCTGTTGGCYGGGCTCCCCGCTTGTGGCAGCAAACCCCTTCAACTTATCCAGAACGACGCAGCACGCCTGGTGTTCAATCTTCCAAAGCTCTCCCATGTCACCCTGGTCCTCCGCACACTCCCCTGGCTTCCAGTCTAAGCTCACATCATCTTCAAAACCCTGGTGCTTGCCTACGGAGCAGCGAAGGGAACTGCCCATCCCTACATTCAGACTACGATCAAACCCTACACCCTACACCCCAACCCAAGCCCCCCGTTCTGCCACCTCTGGTCTCTTGGCCCTGACACCCCTACAGGAGGACAGTTCCCGCTCAGCCCAGTCAAAACTCTTCTTTGTCCTGGCACCCCAATTGTGGAACAAGCTTCCCTCTAATGTCAAGACAGAGGAGTCCCTGCCCATCTTCAAAAAACATCTGAACCCCATCTCTGTAAATAGCATCATAAATAAATCCCACGGCATACTTGCTACGATTGGGATATGTTGKTGTCTCACCGTGAATGCACTGATGTAAGTCSCTCTGGATAAAAGCGTGTGCTAAATGACTTATTGCTCTGGTTAAAATCRTGTGCTAAATGACTTATGTAAATACCTGCTAGCTCATAGAAAGACAGCTYTCCTCTCTGCTGCTTTGAATGGCAAGTGGACTGCTCGGTTTTATTCCACATTCAGAAGGGAAAGAAATGTAGTCTGTGCAGCACAACAATATAGGATCGGTATGAAATGTCTATCTGGGAATTGATTCACAGCAAAACAATGAAATGGAATGCCTGGGCTCTAGAGGTTTTCCCAGCCAGGTGCCCTGAGGCAGCATCTTCAACAGGAGAGGGTTAGTAACTCTTCCTGGATGCTGGACAGCCTCTCCGTCTCTCTCTCTCCATCTCTCTGCCTCTGCTGACACCATAGCTGATATGAGCCAGGTCTCAGGGCAAAAAAAAAARAAGCTTTGCTTTGTTTATCGACTGAAAAACGTAAACAGAAAAGGGAAATGTAACAATTCAATCATAGGTAAAGGCGGCGAGCACAAGGTCTAATCCATTTAATGATCGATACGGGGTTGCAGCCAGTGGAAGCCAGCTTGTTGATAGGTCAAGCTGACATTTGGCTCCAATGTACAGCGGTGGAAGGGAAGAGGGAGGCGGATTGGAAAGCACTCAACCGCAGATGCCCTTCTGCCGTTTCATCTCCTTGACTGACTGAAATGAGACTGATTGAGTTTTCCAGTGGCTTGACAGTGCTGCTGCTTCTGCTCAAAGCGTACGCTGAGCTGAGAGAGCACTCAAGACCAAGACTCTCTGTTCTCTTCGTCTGCTGCAGCGAAACAGACAGACCAACCGGGACTGTAGCTCCGATCTCCACCATTGATTTTTATACATCTATTATTAATTGGCCATCGAGGCGTTTTCTTTTCCAGAGAGAAAAGCTCCATCAAACACCCGGCAGAGCTTTTATCATGTCTGCATCTGGGCACTGGGCCTACATCATCACTGGCGCACATTTTTCAAAATCGGGCTTTTTCCAGACTAGCACACCACTCGGCTGAAACCCTGCCAAGAATAAAACAGAGCTCATTACGAATAATGCACTTGCAGGCTTACATTTTCAACGTGTAAGTAATTGTAAAATACGTACACAGGTGAGGAAAGAGCCATGMATGCTATATCAATTAGGGAAGAAACTACACAGATCTCTCACGAGTTGACACACATCTTGTACTGCACAGTGCATCTGCTTCTTCTCATCTGTGTGTACTGTCACAGAGGCTTCAGTCTCAGTCACTGRGACTCCACTGCAGCACTGAGGGAGACAGTACAGTCCATACACTCTYCAACGGCACCTTTGACATGGGAGAATGGATACGTCTCACAGCGTCTCTGTCAGTCAAGTGGCCGTGCTGTGACAAATGACTCGTCTAATCCTCTCCTCCAGTGCAGCGCACTGAAGCAGCATGAAAGCCACTTTGCTTGGCCCCTGGACCTGGGAGGTAATTATGCTCTAGGGCTGAAGGTCCCTGCAGAGGGAGAGAGAGGATGGGGGGGTAGTGAACTTACTTGACCCTCTGGATCCAGACGCAGTAGTCTGTGATGTAGAGGTCGTTCAATATGTAGGCCGGTTCATTCTCCCGGAAGACTTTGTGAATATCCAACAAGCACTTCAGGACGCAGGCTTTCCCTGGACAGGAAAAACAAAAGGAGTAGAAATTGAAAAATGTTGTTATTCTATGGCAATGTGAAGAATGGTAAATATAGCAGTGTTGCTAGCAGGGACTGAGGTTCCAAAAATCTCATTGTTCCATACAGCCTTCCTTCAAATTATAGGGTGAACAGGCTATGGGAGATCATGTGAGCATTGCAAGACTATCCTATTGCAGACCACTGAAAGTCATTTACACTCATGACAGAGAGAGCAATTAATCAACTTTCAGGCCTCCTTTATCTAGTTTATATAGTCCAGAATTTCAACTCAAGTGGGCCAAGATAATGCAAAGGGTTCATTTCATACTGGTTTATGAAAGAAAATTGGCCCTGCTTTTCCTCAAAGGGAAAGCCAAAGATTACCATTACAAAATGGGACACACCTGGAGGGAACCACGTTTGATCCATAACATTTGCTGTCACAAACCCCAGGCATATAAATAGCCCCTTTATGGGACAGAGCTGGCCCATTGCAGAGCACGGAGGTCTACAGACAATCCTCTTGTCCGGTATGCAACTTCAGGATTGGCTGGCAGCAGACAGACATTCCAGTCCATTCAAAACAAACAGCACACTCACTCCGAGGAAAACCTTGCACAAACATTTGGTTCTCATTTAGAGCATGAGCGATCACAGAGGACCAGGACCCTCACCTCTCCCTGCTTCCAAACGCACTGCAGACACTAAGCCCTCCCTGCTACAAACTCACTGCAGACACAAAGCCCTCCCTGCTTCCAAACTCACTGCAGACACTAAGCCCTCCCTGCTTCCAAACTCACTGCAGACACAAAGCCCTCCCTGCTTCCAAACTCACTGCAGACACAAAGCCCTCCCTGCTTCCCTCCCTGCTTTCTCCCTCCCTATGGAGCTATGGAGACAGTGCAGTTGTTTCACCTCCAACCGTGACACGTTATGAATCCTGCACTCGTCTGTTTTTCCCCGCTGATGACAAGTTGAGCCAGTTAAACACGTTGGTGGCGAGCCGTGGCTGATCCCTGGAGAGGGGCAGACAGGCAGGCAGCCTGGCCCGGGGGGGGGGGGGCATGGCCACAGCGACACTGGCCACTAACATCCATCATGGCAAGGTGACAAGACAGCATAAGCAACACATTTACACACTGTAGTCAAGTACACACACGTTGCAAACACTCCATGTACATTCCTAATGCTGTGCAGAAAACATTCCATTGGCATCACTACCACACTGGACATGGTAACAGAACACTTCAAGTGTTTCAACTACTGGGAGGGCCATGTGCACCCCAACAGCCCACTGTACTAGCTCATTACAGTGGAGACCCAAACCCTTTCTAGTGTCATATTTAAGTAGAGTAACTGCTCAATTATAGCCAGCTAAAATGTTACAAAGCCAAGGGACATGTAAAAACATGGACACRGGGAAATGAGAGTTAAGCTACACTGAGGAAACGCAAATCCAGAACATTTCCGGCTCGGTATAGGCTACCGAACTCCAGTGGGTCCTTCGGTCAGCTACACGACAGTGCTAAAGCCTCCCTACCTAGGAGGCCCTGCTCTGCTCTCCCTGCCTGGCGGCCCATTGGTWCCAGCCACTTAGCAGGCAGCTGGATGAGCGCCTTGAGAAGGACCGTCCGTGATGCCAGAGGGCTGTTCAAATATTTACCCCGGATAACATTTCCTTTAAGGCCTTAACATGTGGCTCCCGCAAGGCATTAATGGGTTTGTTTTCCTAATACCTGCCAATGTTTGCTTTCACAGCCATTTAAGTCAAGTGCCTTCAAATTAGAGCACACATTCCATTAGCCTTATCCTGACAAATGAATTAGCTGTGTGGAGTAAAGCTGGAAGGAAACGTGTCGTGCCCTCTCAAGACGTACGCCAGCCAGACTGCATTACTGTAGCTTTACAGTTCATTAACGAGAGCCCCATTACTCACTCACTCACCTGATGCACGTAAATAAAGAAAATTGCTGAGGCAAACTCATTGAAATGAAGAGGCACTTGCTATTGTTTGCCTGCTTAGACTATCCCCAATTAGGTTAGTTTGCATTTTCCAGCACAGAAACAAAATGGGCATGTGACTGTTGAACAAATGTCCAGCGTCAGGAGAGAGATTGAAAAGCTTCGTTAGGCTATAACAGGTGAAGTTGTGTGTTTCTTTCTAGAGGATGAAGGTAGATGGTGTAGTGTATTACAGGGAAGCCCCCTTCACAGTGACAACCTGGGATTCTCGGATTCCCTCAGCCAGTCTGATCTAATCTGGAGTTTAAAAGACTTAATTTGTTGTCATTTACAAGCATTCAAATCCCTACAAACCAGCTAATCTAACCACACACACATCCTAAATGTGTTTACATGGCAGAGCCTTCATCTAGCTACCCGCGGGGCTTTGATTTAAAGATGACTCTTTGCTAGGAGATATCAAAGTCAACGTCCGTATAGAACAAATCCACACTTCCTGCTTGGAGAGGTTGCTCTGCTTTTGGTGGTATAGTGATGTATGACTGTGGGTGCATGCTGGCTGTAAAGCAGTCTTTCTGTCAGTCTCCAAAGCACTGAACAGGCAAGCTGCAGCCCACAGCTACCATGCAAGCTTTGCCTTCAACCGAAATGCATCAAACCACATACTGTCCCTCAGGAGTCTCAGAGAACATTGGCGAGAGTCCAGAGACACATTAATTGGGAGGGAAACTAGGCCATATTGAGGGCTTTATAATCTGGGCATGACACGGAGGCTGTCAATACTGCTCTAACCAGCGTCCACAAAGTGGCCATTGAGGTGTGGAAGTGCCTAGCTGCCTCAGGTCAGGGTGAGAGGTCACAGAGAGCATAGTCTAGACTCACCTGACTGGAAGATCCSAGCCGCATCCTGCACGGCTGCAGAGACCAGAGAAAAGTGCCTGTAGAGCGGGTAACACAACACCCTCCTCCCAAAGGACACCAGGACCTCCTGCAACGAGCTGTATGTCTGAAAGGCAACAACAAAAAGACATGCTGCATTTTCCTCATGGCCACTCACTATAAAAAGACTAATCTTACAAAAAAGAAAAGGGACTTCACTTCCTCTTAAAATGTTTGGCAGCCTCTTGCTTTTCTCCTTCCCTCCAGCACGAAGCAGGCTAGGCTAGCCCACTCCTAATTGCAGTCATTGGTAAACTAATTACTCCTAACGACTTCCCTTTCATAGAGGGGGAAACGGGCGAGGAACTCTTAAACACCTTCTGCAGTCGCCGCCTTTTAATTGTTGCTGGTCCTTAATCACTGTGTAAACTCTAGGCTTTTCTCCGCTTTTCTCCACCAGTGGACAAAAGAGCTGAGAGAGAGCCCTCTGATTTCTCTTTTTATTAATTCTCCCTAGCTTGTTAAAAGTGCGCTCAGAGTGTGACTCGTTGCATGTCATCAGGGCTCATCCCCTCTCCCCCGGGGCTGTTTAGCAGCCTGCCTGTAAATAACACTCAGCCGCACAACAACCACCAACCTGGTCTGTCTGGTTAGGAGGCTGGTTAACAGCGAGCAGATGGAGAGAGGGAGGGGAAAAGAGGGAGATAAGGGTGAGAGTGAGACGAGGGGGAGGGAGAATAAAGAGAAAGACAAAAACAGGGAAAAAAACGGGGAAAGAGAGAGATGGGGAAGAGAGACCTAGTAAGGGAGAGGGTTAGAGAGAATGAGAGCAAAAGCGATAATGAGCAAAAGAGTGGATGACAGCGAGTGAGACAGAGCAGATGAGAGCTGAGAGCGAGCGGACGAGAGAGTGAGTGGGTGGGTGGATGAGAGCGAGAGAGAGCGACTGAGAGGGCGCGTCCCGTCAGTCTCTCCCAGACAGATAGCTCTACTGATGAGGGCTTTCAGGCAGCTGCAGGATGTCATTACTACCTCCTCCATTATCACCATTATGGCCAAACTGCTACCGCTCAGACTCAGACTGCAGCATCCGATTACCAGCCCTTATTGTCAGGTTCACAGGGAAAATGCTACTGATTAAGGGGCTCGCACATCCCAAGGTATAAGACGAGCAGCACACACTCCCTGCTGCGCGGTCCTCTAGTGCACACACACACCATCGATCGGCGAGCACATGGCCATCTCACTCCCTCTTCGTCTGTCTGTCAGTTGGGAGCACACACACACACACCTGGGCCTGTTCACAGCCTTGGGGCACACCTTAATACTCCTATCTCTGACACAAACTCACACGCACAAAGCTAAGAGTATCCAATTGTCATAGCTATACCCTGGCCTTCTCTTCCTCTCCAAAACAATGCACTACCAGTGCACCAGTAGGAGATGACAATCAGTTTGTTTATATACAGTGCATTCGGAAAGAATTCATACCCGTTGACTTTTTCCACATTTTGTTACGTTACAGACCTATTCTACAATGGATTAAATCGATTTTTCCCTCAATCTACCCACAACACCCCATAATGACAAAGCAAAAAGTSTTTAGAAAATTTTGCAAATGTATTTAAAAAATATGTTTTTACTGAAATATTMCATTTACATAAGTATTCAGACCCTTTACTCAGTACTTTGTTGAAGCATCTTTGGCAGCGATTACAGCCTCGAGTCTTCTTGGGTATGACGCTACAAGCTTGGCACACCTGTATCTGTGGAGTTTCTCCCATTCTTCTCTGCAGATCCTCTCAAGCTCTGTCAGATTAGATGGGGAGCATCGTTGCACAGCTATTTTCAGGTCTCTCCAGTGATCTTCGGTCGGATTAAAGTCCAGGCTCTGGCTGGGCCACTCACGGACATTCAGAGACTTGTCCCGAAGGCACTCCTGCGTTGTCTTGGCTGTGTGCTTAGAGTTGTTGTCCTGTTGGAAGGTGAACCTTCGCCCCGAGTCTGAGGTCCTGAGCGCTCTGGAGCAGGTTTTCATCAAAGATCTCTGTTCTTTGCTCCGTTCATCTTTCCAACGATCTTGACTAGTCTCCCAGTCCCTGCCGCGGAAAAACATCCTCAAAGCATGATGCTGCCATTACCATGCTTCACCATAGGGATTGTCCCAGGTTTCCTCCAGAGTTGACGCTTGTCATTGAGGCCAAATAGTTCAATCAGACCAGAGAATCTTGTTTCTCATGGTCTGAGTCCTTTAGGTGCCTTTTGGCAAACTCCAAGCGGGCTGTGATGTGCCTTTTACTGAGGAGTGGTATCCGTCTGGACACTTTACCATAAAGGCCTGATTGGCGGAGTGCTGCAGAGATGGTTGTCCTTCTGGAAGGTTCTCCCATCACCAGAGGAACTCTGGAGCTCTGTCAGAGTGACCATCGGGTTATTGGACACCTCCCTGACCAAGGCCCTTCTCCCTTCGCTCAGTTTGGAAGGGTGGCCAGCTCTAGGAAAAGTCTTGGTGGTTCCAAACTYCATTTTTTAAATACTYTTCCCTCAGAGCTCCAGGCAAAATTCCTTCTCTYTCATGACTTGGCTTTTGCTCTGACATGCAGTGCCAACTGTGGGACCTTATATAGGCAGTTGTGTGACTTACAAAATCATGTCCAATCATTTAAATATACCACAGGTATACAGACCAGTAGCACTCACGTCCGTAGCCATGAAGTGCTTTGAAAGGCTGGTAATGGCTCACATCAACACCATTATCCCAGAAACCCTAGACCCACTCCAATTTGCATACCGCCCAAACAGATCCACAGATGATGCAATCTCCATTGCACTCCACACTTCCCTTTCCCACCTGGACAAAAGGAACACCTGTGAGAATGCTATTCATTGACTACAGCTCAGTGTGCAACAGCATAGTACCCTCAAAGCGCATCACTAAGCTAAGGAACCTGGGACTAAACACCTCCCTCTGCAACTGGATCCTGGACTTCCTGACGGGCCGCCCCCAGGTGGTGAGGGTAGGTAGTAACACATCTGCCACGTTGATCCTCAACAGTGGAGCCCCCCAGGGGTGCGTGCTCAGTCCCCTCCTGCTCCCTGTTCACCCACGACTGCATGGCCAGGCACGACTCCAACACCATCGTTAAGTTTGCAGAAGACACAACAGTGGTAGGCCTGATCACAGACAACGACGAGACAGCCTATAGGGAGACCTGGCTGGTCTCTGAATAATAACCTATCTCTCAACGTAACCAAGACTAAGGAGATGATTGTGGACTACAGGAAAAGGAGCACCGAGCACGCCCTCATTCTCATCGACGGGGCTGTAGTGGAGCAGGTTGAGAGCTTCAAGTTCCTTGGTGTCCACATCAACAAACTAGAATGGTCCAAACACACCAAGACAGTTGTGAAGAGGGCACAACAAAGCCTATTCCCCTTCAGGAAACTAAAAAGATTTGGCATGGGTCCTGAGATCCTCAAAAGGTTCGACAGCTGCAACATCGAGAGCATCCTGACAGGTTGCATCACTGCCTGGTACGGCAATTGCTCGGSCCTCCGACCGCAAGGCCGAGGGTAGTGCGTACGGCCCAGTAAATYACTGGGGCAAAGCTGCCTGCCATCCAGGACCTCTACACCAGGCGGTGTCAGAGGAAGGCCCTAAAAATTGTCAAAGACACCAGCCACCCCAGTCATAGACTGTTCTCTCTACTACCGCATGGCAAGCGGTACCGGAGTGCCAAGTCTAGGACAAAATGGCTTCAACAGTTTTGACCCCCAAGCAATAATACTCCTGAACAGATAACCAAATGGTTACCCGGAATATTTGCATTGTGTGCCCCCCCCAACCCCTCTTTTACGCTGCTGCTACTCTCTGTTTATCATATATGCATAGCCACTTCAACTATACATTCATGTACATACTACCTCAATTGGCCTGACCAACCAGTGCTCCCGCACATTGGCTAACCGGGCTATCTGCATTGTGTCCCACCACCCGCCAACCCCTCTTTTTACGCTACTGCTACTCTCTGTTCATCATATATGCATAGTCACTTTAACCATACCTACATGTAMWTACTACCTCAATAAGCCTGACTAACCGGTGTCTGTATATAGCCTTGCTACTGTTATTTTCAAATGTCTTTTTACTGTCGTTTTATTTCTTTACTTACCTACACACACACACACCTTTTTTCCACACTATTGGTTAGAGCCTGTAAGTAAACATTTCACCCTAAGGTCTACACCTGTTGTATTTAGCGCACGTGACAAATAAACTTTGATTTGATGTGGACTCCAATCAAGTTGTAGAAACATCTCAAGGATGATCCATGGAAACAGGATGCACCTGAGCTCAATTTCAAGTCTCATAGCAAAGGGTCTGAATACTTAAGTAAATGTTTTTTTTTATACATTTGCAAACATTTTGAAAAACCTATTTTCACTTTGATGAGGATTTTTTTTTATTTAATCCATTTTAGAATAAGGATGTAACGTAACAAAACTTGGAAAAAGTCAAGGGGTCTGAATACTTTCCGAATGCATTGTATATACAGTACCAGTCAAAAGTTGACACCTACTCATTCCAGGGGTTTTCTTTACTTTTACTATCTTCTACATTGTAGAATAATCAAGATATCAAAACTATTAAATAACACATTTAGTAACCAAAAAAAGTGTTCAATCAAAATATATTTTAGATTCTACAAAGTAGCCACCCTTTGCCTTGATGACAGCTTTGCACACACTTGGCATTCTCTCAACCAGCTTTCACATGGAATGCTTTTCCAACAGTTTTGAAAGAGTTCCCACATAATCTGAGCACTTGATGGCTGCTTCTCCTTCACTCTGCGGTCCAACTCATCCCTAACCATCTCAATTGGGTTGAGGTCGGTTGATTGTGGAGGCCAGGTCATCTGATGCAGCACTCC
Organism: Salvelinus sp. IW2-2015; assembly: GCF_002910315.2. Taxonomy (NCBI): domain Eukaryota; kingdom Metazoa; phylum Chordata; class Actinopteri; order Salmoniformes; family Salmonidae; genus Salvelinus; species Salvelinus sp. IW2-2015. The sequence goes on along the minus strand of NC_036851.1, from coordinate 13,428,245 downwards.
ACCACTCTCCTTCTTGAACAAATAGCCCTTACACAGCCTGGAGGTGTGTTTAGTCATTGTTCTGTTCAGAAACAAATGATAGTCCCATTTATTTGGACTGCAATTTCTGAGGCTGGTAACTCCAATGAACTTATCCTCTGCAGTAGAGGTAACTCTGGGTCTTCCTTTCCTGTTTCTTCATAGCGCTTGATGGTTTTTGCGACTGCACCTGAAGAATCTTTCAAAGTTCTTGAAATGTTCCGGATTGACAGACTTTCGTGTCTTATATTCGTTTCYCTTTGCTTATTTGAGCTGTTCTTGCCATAGCCCTATTTGGTAAAAGACCAAGTCCATACTATCTTCTGTTTGCCACCCCTACCGTGTCACAACACAACTGATTGGCTCAAATGCATGAAGTAGGAAAGAAAGTCCACAAATTAACTTTTAACAAGACACACCTGTTAATTGAAATGCATTGCAGACTACCTCACGAAGGTGGTTGARAGAATACYAAGAGTGTGCAAAGCTGTCAAGGCAAAGGGTGGCTAMTTTGAAGAATCTAAAATSTAAAATATATTTTTATTTTTGGTTACTACATGATTCCATATGTGTTAATTCATAGTTTGATGTCTTCACTATTATTCTACAATGAAGAGAACAGTACAAATATAGAAAAACCCTTGAATGAGTAGGTGTGTCCGAACTTTTGACTGGTACTGTGGTGTATGTAATATATATATATCTATATCTATTACACACTGAAAATATAAACACAACATGCAACAATTTCAAAGATGCTACTGAGTTACAGTTCATATAAGGAAATCAGATAATGTAAATAAATTAGGCCATAATCTATGGATTTCACATGACTGGGCAGGGGTGCAGCCATGGGTGGGCATAGGCCCACCCACTTGGCTGGCTGCCAGCCACCCCCCACTGCAGAGCCAGGCCCAGCCAATCATAATTTGGTTATCCCCAAAAGGGCTTTATTACAGACAGAAATACTCCTCAGCACCCCACACTACCAATACTGCAGGTGAAGAAGCCAGATGTGGTCTGTAGTTGTGAGGCTGGTTGGATGTACTGCCAAATTCTCTAAAATGAATTTAGAGGCAGTTTATGGTAGAGAAATGAACATTAAATGATCTGRCAACAGCTCTGGTGGACATTCCTTCAGTCAGCATGCCAATTGCACGCTCCCTCAAAACTTGAGACATCTGTGGCATTGTGTCGTGTGACAAATAGGCATATTTTAAAGTGGCCTTTTTATTGTCCCCAGCACAAGGTGCGCCTGTGTAATGATCATGCTGTTCACCTGTCAGGTGGATGGATTATCTTGGCAAAGGAGAAATCCTCACTAACAGTTTCTGGGATTTTCCTATTTCAGCTCATAAAACATGGACCAACATTTTACATGTTGTGTTTATATATATCTTTTTTTATACAAGCTCTCTACCCAGCTGCAGCAAACTCAATCAAATGGTAATTTCCTAGGGCTGGTTGAGAGCTTTCCTCCGTCAGCGGCTGGAGCAGACACATTTAGATCAATAAAAGCCTTTAGCTCAAGATGGGGCCAGAAGCTGAAAATAGCCAGAATAGGGAAGCCGTGCCCAAGGTCATACTAAGGGATTTATTATTCCATGATAATTTGACTTTAATTKACTTAAATAGGGACTGCCTCCCCATTACTTACCTCAAGCCAGCAGAGAGTCCCACTGAGTTTTCTGATGGTCCACGGTGATTCAACCTGCAGTCATATAATGAGAGGACAGAGGTCAACTTCTACACGCGCTTTAGAGAATCAAGGTGGGCCTACAACACATGAGAAAGCAATGATACCAATAACAGGCAAAACTCAGGCCACACTCTTTAACACTCCGTCCCTAGTGTCCATTATAGATACCTTACAACACGATCTCTGGAAAAGCAGACTGCTCCAGAATCTCTAAGGAGTATAAGGCCGTAACACACCAGATGTWCATAGAACGTTCACAGATGACTTCACAGGTTGCTGTCTAAAGTATGTGTTTACGGCAGTACTACGAACTACAGCTCCGGATCTGACCCAATGATGTATATAAACACATGAATGTGTGACCATGGTCTAACCTCACCATCTCCCATAATAGACCTTTATTTAAGCAATAGGGCACAATGGGGTGTGGTATATGGCCAATATACCACGACGCGACGTGGAGTGCCTGGATACAGCCCTTAGCCGTGGTATATTGGCTACATACACACCACAAACCCCTGAGGTGCCTGATTGCTATTATAAACTGGTTACCAACGTCATTAGAGCAGTAAAATGTATTTTTTGTCATATCTGTGGTATACGGTCTGATATTCAGGGTTCAAACGACCCAGTCTATAATCTATTTTAGAACGAGCAGCTGGGTCGAGCCCATAGATATAGAACAAAAAGACTAAGACTGGGTCGCGTCTCTGGCAACCTAACCGATAGGCAGCTTGGGTAGCAACCGTAGATTTGTGTCGGGACTAGATCTCGTGGAAGGATGAAATAKAATTAATTAATTCATCATGAAAACATTTTTTTAATAAAAGCATGTCTATCATTATTTGAATATGTTGGTAACCGGTTGTGGGAAAGTGATTATGTCCTCAAAGGAGGTGTTTGGAGGATATATTGGTACGGTTTGGGAACAACACTCATGCCAATACATCCTCCAAAACAACAGCTTCTTGGGCATTATCACTKAAACATCTATTTCCATCTGTGCAACAACAGACTGGGAGTTCCATGTATTACGGGTTAGTGACAGTAAGACAACATTAAAAAAAACTCAAGATCCCTATAGGAACTTGGTAAGTCCATGTTAAAGCTTTGACCTGGAGGGAGATGTAGAGGCTAACTGACGGTCGCTAACTCACGTTGTGCTCTCCCTCTGTAGTGCGCAATTCGTAGCAGTATGTCAGGATGATGTCCACCAGGCTGAGCCACACCTGGAAACGGGACTTCTTGTCCAGGATGTAGGAATGGTTGGTAAACYTTCTTAGCTGCTCCTTCTCATCATCAGTGAAGGACACCGCTGGAAAACAACATTCCACCCATAGACTCACTGGGTTTTACATAGGCCTAATCATGCCTGAAAACACATTCATTTCTAACAGTTCATGCACATATTCTACTATGAAGCAAAAGAGGGATCCATTATTTCTATTATGTTGCAGAGATGGTCCATGGCTTGAATTGTGAGGAAAACACTAGGTTATCAGTTCTTTTGAAAATAATCAAAGTCCCTGAGTTTCTTCCTCAGTTAGTGATCAAGGTAGCCTCGACCCAAACTCAATTGGTAAAGTTTTATGTGCAACGTTCAGTGCTGAAAACAAAGCTTAAGGTCTGCRAGAACAGATTCCAAGTAAGCACTTTCTCTGCAGCTTATGGAACAGCTGAAAGCAATCCTTCCCTTTGCCTATCGAGGACAGCCCCTATACTGAGCCCCTGAGTGTGTGGGCTTGACTGTGTGTGCACACACTAGAGCAGCAGTTTCAAATGATCCTCTTGGCTCTGCTGGGAACTGGATTCCTGCTCCATTACATCAGGGCTTAGATCCCTGCAGACGGTACCCCAATTCCCTTGCCAGTGCAGCTGCAGCAACCCAGCCTAGCCAAGCGGAGCACACACGCACACCTCCCCCTTACCGCACCTCCCCGGGAGATCAGCCAGGACGCTGGGGAGAAACTCAGCGCCCCACTGGCCTACATCCAGCAGTCTGCCGAGTGTAGGAAACACACAGGCTATTGAGAAGGGGAGGGGGGGGGTTAAATATCAGGATATTAYTTTTAAAGATATATCGTATTGTTTTGAAAATGTCGCAATAATCTTTTTGCGCTAGTTGGCTATACAAGCACAAAAACTCCAGGATTTTTCTATTATAGCTTGTTCTCCATCTTTGTAAATAGGGAGCCAATTTGTTTTCCAGGACTGATCAAAACTTGTTTTCTCATGGCTCCCCTTTGTCCCTCTGCAGCAGACATACACTATATATGAAAAAGTATGTGGACACCACTATTTCAGCAACATGTATAAAATTGAGCACACAGCCATGCAATCTCCATAAACAAACATTGGCAGTAGAATGCCCTTACGTGGCACCCTCATAGCATGCCACCYTTCCAACAAGTCAGTTCGTCAAGCGCACAGAACAGGACCGCCAAGTGCTGAAGCGCGTAAAAATCATCTGTCCTCAGTTAAAACACTCACTACCATGGTCGAGCAGTTGCACACAAGCCTCAGATCACCATGCGCGATGCCAAGCGCCGGCTGGAGTGGTAGAACGCTTGCCGCAATTGGAGTCTGGAGCAGTGATGAATCACGCTTCACCATCTGGCAAGCCGACGGACGAATCTGGGTTTGGCGGATGCCAGGAGAACGCTACATGCCTTAAGGCATATGGTAGTGCCAACTGTAAAGTTTGGTGGTGGAGGAATAATGGTCTGGGGCTGATTTKCATGGTTAGGGGTTGGACCATTAGTTCCAGTGAAGGGAAATATTAACGCAGCAGCATACAATGACATTCTAGACGATTCTGTGCTTCCAACTTTGCGGCAACAGTTTGGGGAAGGCCCTGTCCTTTTTCAGCATGACAATGCCCCCGTGCAAAGAGAGGTCCATACMGAAATGGTTTGTCGAGATCGGTGTGGAAGAACTTGACTGGCCTGCACAGAGCCTTGACCTCAATCCCGTCKAACACCTTTGGGATGAATTGGAATGTCGACTGACAGCCAGGCCTAATCACTCAACATCAGTGCCTGACCTCACTAATGCTCGTGGCTGAATGGAAGCAAGTCCCTGCAGCAATATTCCAAAATCTTGTACGGTCCAGTACATCACTGGGGCCAAGCTTCTTGCCATCCTGGACCTCTATACCAGGCGGTGTGTCAGAGGAAGGCCCTAAAAATTGTCAAATACTCCAGCCACCATCGTCATAGACTGTTCTCTCTGCTACCGCACGGCAAGCAGTACCGGAGCGCCAAGTCTAAGTCCAAAAGGCTTCTTAACAGCTTCTACCTCCAAAGCCATAAGACCCCTGAACAGCTAATCAAATGACTACCCAGACWATTTGCATTGGGGATCAGGGAAAAGTGATAGGACTGCTTGCACACAGGTTCCTTTGTTTCTTTATTAGAACAGCAGTCCAGCACTTATCAAGATTTTCCAAAAAGTGTATACACGCGCTGTCATTCAGTGACATCTAGCGAGGGCATCAGTTGCTGTAACTCCTGTTTTTGTCCACATGTAATGGATCTAAAAATACATTTTAAAACAGGATGMACATGGGATTACTGCTGACCATTAAACTGTCAATAACAAGCTAACTAGGCCTGCATAATGCAGCCGCAGCGCTCCATTCATCCAAGAGACATCTGGATGAGATTAGAAGATCTAATGGGACAATCTGAAAGGCACTCACTGATCTCAGCTTTGATCCTAGCCAATCGAGTGTGTGTGTGTGGGGGAGGGGGTCAGATGAATGGAGATTCATTTGTCACTTAGTTCCTCCAGTCTTCTGAGCAGTCTGCCCCCATAGATGGCCCTACCCCAGGTACAGATGGCACCAGTGACATGGAGCAAATATACCTCTGCTAATGGTGCACGAGGCTGGAAATTACCTACAACTCTACTTCACTCAGAGGCTTCTGACGTATGAYCTTGGTAGTACAGAACAATGCGCGTGGGGCAACGTAAATACAGCTTACATTGATTGCCTTCGATTCAAAYATCAACACTCAATAATAAAGCGTAACTGTTTAAGATTGACATTTTCTGACGTGAAAGAACCTGCGAGTCAATGCAACGAATGTAGTGATGAATCACAGACTGCCGCTGGCATGTCAAACCAGCCATAAGAAGAGCTGCAGGTAGAGACAGGGCTGTCATGTTGGATTAACACCGCCGACTCAATTCATGTGGACMCAGTGGACAGCTGTGGCCTGTCAGTGCTCTGGCCTCGACCCGGGGAACAGAGAGGGGGCACAAAGGTCCAAGGTGAGGTTTCTACTTAATTACCACTAGTGTCTATACCC
>NC_036851.1:13399862-13422190 GCF_002910315.2 Salvelinus sp. IW2-2015 | reverse complement strand
TTTGTCAGCTGACATATACTGTATATCTCTGTCTTAGAGATATTAGTAGTGGCAAGGAAGAAAAAAAGAAGAAAAAAAAGAGGCCAAAATTTGGAAGCATAAGAATTTTGCTTCCCCACATTATATACAGCCCAGTCAAAAGTTTGGACACACCTACTCATTCAAACGGTTCTTAATTTTGACTATTTTCTACATTGTACAAAACTATTAAATAACACATATGGAATCATGTTGTAACCAAAAGTGTTTAAATAAAAATTTACATTTTAGATTCTTCAAAGTAGCCACCGCTTGCCTTGACAGCTTTGCACACTCTTAGCATTCTCTCAACCAGCTTCATGAGGAATGCTTTCCAACAGCCTTGAAGGAGTTCCCACATATGCTGAGCACTTGTTGGCTGCTTTTCCTTACTCTCTCGTTCCACTCATCCCAAACCATTTCAATTGGATTTTTATTTTATTTTTATTTTTTTTCACTTTATTTAACAGGTAGGCTATTGAGAACAAGTTCTCATTTGCAACTGCGACCTGGCCAAGATAAAGCATAGCAGTGTGAACAGACAACACAGAGTTACACATGGAGTAAACAATAAACAAGTCAATAACATGGTAGAAAAAAAGAGAATATCTATATACAAATGGTGTCAAAAGGCATGAAGGTTACAGGCACAAAATTAAAGGGATCAGAATATACAGACAGAGATATTAGCCCAAGAATGTAACACTGGAGAATTGGGATTAAATCATACTAGGAGATGAAACACGATTGCTAGGCAATTGTCAAGAATGGAATGTGTGAGACTTTAGAGAGGATGGTTGGCTGCAGAGCAGAGCAGAAAGAGTGTTAAGAAAGCTCTTACTGTGTGACATACTATGTTTAAACTGACAGATAAACGTTGTTCACTGTATATTGTCTGGGTGGTATGTGAATGATGTTCCTCATATATACCTGGTTTAGTCTAGGGATTGGATGAGATAGGATAAGATTTTAATGGACCGTGTGAATATGTGTTACAGTGTGTAAAATTGTTGACAGGGAGAATCTTATTGCCGGAGATCAGCACCATTTAAGTAGCGCTATTGAAAAAGCAAAGGCTTTGAATCAACATATTGATGCCCGTGCGGAGCGATTCGGTGCTACAGTGCAAGACTGTGGCTTTCCTCTGTACTCACTCAGTTCAGTCACTGAAGTGGTCTCAGATCGGTCTGGGGATATTACGAGTGAGTGGAAATTATTTTTTAAGTTTTGTTTGAGTGGCTAGGGACTTAAGTAGATGGCTCCTTGAATTGCCTATACAGATACATTGAGAGGTTGCAGCGGAACTCCATGCATTCCTTGGTGACTGCTTGACTGGGCAAAACAGGATAATTACGGGCAGCTTCTCTCTCTTCGCACGTGGGACGTCGACAGACAACAAGAAAGGAGTAGAGCGGTGAATACGGAAGGAAATTATACAAACACCAAAGTTATATGCACACGTGCGCCGGAGTGTCCATAATATTTGATTTAGTTATTGCATTGGGATAATGTCGATACAGAAGTCCATTAACTCCCACTTTTGTCATGGCATTACAGACATTCTTCTGCCTGTCAGTGCTCTGGCCTCGACCCGGGGAACAGAGAGGGGGCACAAAGGTCCAAGGTGAGGTTTCTACTTAATTACCACTAGTGTCTATACCCATCTGTCAGCTGACATATACTGTATATCTCTGTCTTGATGAAACAAATGATAGTCCCACTAAGCGCAAACCAGATGGGATGGTGTATCGCTGCAGAATTCTGTGGTAGCCATGCTGGTTAAGTGTGCCTTGCATTCTAAATAAATCACTGACAGTGTCACAAGCAAAGCACTCCCACACCATCACACCTCCTCCTCCAGGCTTCACAGTGGGAACCACACACGCAGAGATAATCCGTTCACCTACTCTGCGTCTCCCAAAGACACAGCGGTTGAAACCAAAAATGTCAAATTTGGACTCCTCAGACCAAAGGACAGATTTCCACTGGTCTAATGTCCATTGCTCGTATTTCTAGGACCAAGCAAGTCTCTTCTTCTAATTGGTGTCCTTTAGTAGTGGTTTCTTTGCAGCAATTCGACCATGAAGGCCTGAATCACAGTCTCCTCTGAACAGTTGATGTTGAGATGTGTCTGTTACTTGAACTCTGAAGCATTTATATGGGCTGCAATTTCTGAGGCTGGTAACTCCAATGAACTTATCCTCTGCAGTAGAGGTAACTCTKGGTCTTCCTTTCCTGTGGCGGTCCTCATGAGAGCCTGTTTCATCATAGCGCTTGATGGTTTTTGCGACTGCACCTGAAGAAACGATCAAAGTTCTTGAAATGTTCCAGATTGACTGACCTTCTTAAAATAATGATTGACTGTTGTTTCTCTTTGCTTATTTGAGCTGTTCTTGCCATAATATGGAAATGTTCTTTTACCAAATAGGGCTATCTTCTGTATACCACCCCTACCTTGTCACAACACAACTGATTGGCTCAAACGCATTAACTTCTTATGGCTGCAGRGGCAGTATTGAGTAGCTTGGATGAAAGGTGCACAGAGGTGCCCATAGTAAACYGCCTGCTCCTCAGTCCCAGTTGCTAATATATGCATATTATTATTCGTATTGGATAGAAAACACTCTGAAGTTTCTGAAACTGTTTGAATGATGTCTGTGAGTATAACAGAACTCATATGGCAGGCAAAAACCTGAGAAAAAATCTTAACAGGAAGTGGGAATTCTGAGGTTGGTCGATTTTCAACACAGCCCCTATTGAACACCCAGTGGGATATGGATGAGTTTGCACTTCCTACGGCTTCCCCTCGATGTCAACAGTCTGCAGAACCTTGTCTGATGCCTCTACTGTGAATTGGGGCCGAAGGAGACAGGAAATAGTCAGGTCTACCATGACCTGGCCATGCGCGTTCACATGAGAGGGAGCTCTGTTCCATCGCACATCTGAAGTCAATGTAATTCTCCGGTTGGAACTTTATTGAAGATTTATGTTCAAAACATTCTAAAGATTGATTCAACACATCGTTTGACATGTTTCTGCTGACTGTTACGGAATTTGACAATTTCGTCTGCTTTTAGTGAACGCGCTTCCTGACTTGGATTTGTTTACCAAACACGCTAACAAAAATAGCTATTGGACATAAATGATGGACATTACGAAACAAAACAAACATTTATTGTGGAAGTGGAGTCCTGGGAGTGCATTCCGACGAAGATCAGCAAAGGTAAGTGAAGATTTAATGTCTTTTTATGAGTTTGTTGACTGCACAATTTGGCGGGTAACTGTATGGCTTCCTTTTGTTGCTGAACGCTGTTCTCAGATTATTGAATATTGTGCTTTTGCCGTTAAAGCTTTTTGAAATCTGACAAGTGGTTGCATTAAGAACAAGTGTATCTTTAATTCTATGTAAAACATGTATCTTTCATCAAAGTTATGATGAATTATTTATGTTATTTTGACGATGGCTCTCTGCAATTTCTCCGGTATTTTTGGAGGCATTTCTGAACATGTCGCCAATGTAAATGAGGTTTTTGGATATAAATAGGAGCTTATTCGAACAAAACATATGTATTGTTGTAACATGAAGTCTATGAGTGTCATCTGATGAAGATATCAAAGGTTAGTGATTAATTTTATCTCTATTTCTGCTTTTGTTGACTCCTGTCTTTGGCGGAAAAATGACTGTTTTTCTGTGATTTTTCGGTACCTAACATAATCGTTGTGTGGTGCTTTCGCTGTAAAGCCTTTTTAAATCGGACACTGTGGTGGGATTAACAACAAGATTACCTTTAAAATGGTAAAGATACATGTATGTTTGAGAATTTTAATTATGAGATTTCTGTTGTTTGAATTTGGCGCCCTGCACTTTCACTGGCTGTTGTCATAGCATCCCGTTACGGGATTGCAGCCATAAGAAGTTTTTAAGGAAAGAAATTCCACAAATTAACAGGTCACACCTGTTAATTGAAATGCATTCCAGGTGACACCTCATGAAGCTGGTTGAGAGAATGCCAAGAGTGTGCAAAGCGGTCATCAAGGCAAAGGGTGGCTACTTTGAAGAATCTCAAATATAAAATATATTTTGATTTTTTTAACACTTTTTTGGTTACTGCATGATTCCATATGTGTTATTTCATAGTTGATGTCTTCACTATTATTCTACACTGTAGAAAATAGTAACAATAAATTAAACCCCTTGAAAGAGTAGGTGTGTCCAAACTTTTGATGGTATATATATAAAATATATTAAAATCATAAGCATGCTATCATGATTTTACTACGAACGGCTACATTTGCTGACCAATACTCTTCCAACAGGTAGGGGAAGGCTAACGTGCATCCAGCTGTCAGTTAAGTCATTAGTTTAAATTTGTCCCCTTTATCTGCGCCGGGGCTCCAGCCGAGTGCTCAGAATACAGAATGAGAAAGGGGAGTTCACAGAGTTGCAGGAAAACTTAATGCTGGATTCCTCCTGCCTACGGCTAATGGGCCGTGTATGAGTGCCGCGTAGTATTGACTGATGGCTGTTCGGCAGTGTGCGATCTCTCCTGTGCTAGGCAGAGAYGGGGATCCTGGCACTGTCAACCCAGCATATCCTCCTGTGATAATGTTTCATCTAAATCCTTTCCTGAGCGTACAGTACGACATCCTGTACTAACATAAGCTGTGGCTACGAGCCATGTGTTCGTTGAGGCGGTGGGAGCAGAGGAATTAGCAGGCTGTTAGGAGAGCTGGATGGCACAATTGAATTGTTCCATAAGCCCTTATCGCTCTCATCTGAGAGAGAAGAGAGGAAAACAAACCTGAAGGGCCCAGCCAGCCGTGGATCACACCTTTTAAATGACTCATTGATTTCTTATGTCATGGATTGATAAGAGATAAATAAGAGAAATAGGATTTGTGGGAGAGTGAGGTAATGGCGATACAAGTCTGGATGGGGGGGTGGCTAGGAGAAATGGRCAATTGGGTTAAATTCTGCATTTTAAGGAAAGCCCTAAGAGATAACTRAAATGATGATCTAGACAGAATATGTTCTATAAACAAAGGCAACCAAATTAAGCAATACCACAGGGATGCATTTCCAAATGACCATTACAGAACTAACACCGTAGGCGTAATGTCAAACTCAATCCAGTGAAATGTTAAACTAATGCCACAAACTCACAACTGACAGCACTCAACAAAACAACTCAACAATACTGGATATATATACACATGTTAAAACAGTAATTATTTAAACATGAACACAAATGGGTTTTTCTGGGGGTCACTTGTTTGACACCAAAGTTAAGTTCATTTTTCGTTGTCAGTATTTATACACCACCTGCTGGTGGAAATCTCTTACTGCTCTTTGTGTGATCTGAGCTTAAACTACAGGTTATCATTACCCTGTACTACAATGCTACTACATGAAATACAGCATCATTTAACAGATATAAGAGCAACTTAATGTCAGATTTTAGTACATGATTTGAAGATTAACTATCCCTGCATGTGTGGTAGTGATGGATTAGATAGGGAGGACTCCAGCTCACCTGCCTCTCCCTGCCGGATGGAGTCTGGGCACAGATCAGACCACCAAGGGCGGAACTTCAGCAGACCCTGGATCTCTTCGTCTTCAAACAGGTCAGCACTACAGACACAAACAGCTCAGTGTCATAACAATGAAAGTGATAGAGCACGATGCAATAAATCTGTGACATCATCTGTGCATTTGTTAATGTTGAACAATGATTTAATTAGGGGGTACTATTCTCTGGATAACTCACAGGTAATGGTCAGGGCAGAATATGGACGTCTCAGCGTCCAGTCGTTTCCTTCTCCTCTCTGRCGCTGTGGTTCCATCTGGGTTTCGGATGTCGATGACATCACTCAGCTCCTCCTGATTGGACAATACTCCATTAGATCGTCACATGCTGTACTTGATGTTATGTTTTCCTGGTCAGGTCATATGGTCAGGAAGAACTCCTGGCCCTACTTATGTGAACGATACCAATCGCATTATAAAACCTAGCAATGCTTTCAAAGGATACCATTCCACTACTAATTTCTAGTCACCATCTTCAAGAAGCACAGAGTGACTCTGTGCAGTACTGCCAAAGCCAATGAATGACCTTACCTGCAGTCGAGTGAACACTCCGGACCTCTGACTCCCAAAGCCATACTTCTGCAGTTCCTTCAGCTGCTCCTCTGAGGCGTCCATGTACACCTCCTGCTCAACCTGCCAGTCAAACTCCTCTTCGTCATCCTCTTCCTCACCATCCATAATACCACTGCACGCTTCTGTAATGTAAAGAAAGCATCAATGTCTTAATGAGAAACAAAACCATTCAGCCAAATCGTATTACAACATCGCCGATGACAAAATCCAGTGTTTGTTTTTCTGTTCTCAGTCCTTACTCCAGTGGTTTCGTTTGGGAGATATAGATGTGAGCTTAACATGAACATCAATATGTCTTCCAGCAATATACTAGACTCTGGAGCAGTGGAAAYGCCTTCTCTGGAGTGATGAATCAAGATTCACCATCTGGCAGTCCGACAGACTAATCTGGATTTGGCAGATGCCAGGAGAACGCTACCTGCCCCAATGCATTGTGCCAACTAAAGTTTGGTGGAGGAGGAATAATGTTCTGTGGCTGTTTTTCATGGTTTGGCTAGGCCCCTTAGTTCCAGTGAAGGGAAATATTAACGCTACAGCATACAATGACATTCTAGACGATTCTTTGCTTCCAACTTTGTGCCAACAGTTTGGAGAAGGCCCTTTCCTGTTTCAGCTTGACAATGCCACCGTGCACAAAGCAAGGTCCATACAGAAACGGTTTGTCGAAAACGGTGTGGAAGAACTTCACTGGCCTGAGTAGAGCCCTGACTATTACTTTTGGGATGAATTGGAACGCTGACTGCGAGCCAGACCTAATCGCCCATCAACAGTGCCCAACCTCACTAATGCTCATGGTWAAATGGAAGCAAGTCCCCGCAGCAATGTTCCAACATCTAGCATTCCCAGAAGATTGGAGGCTGTTATAGCAGCAAAGGGGGGACCAACTCCATATAATGATTTTGGAATGAGATGTAAGACGAGCAGGTGTCCACACACACATATATATATTTTCCTACTAGCACTGACTTTGCTGGCATCTACTTGAGGGAAAATGTACTTGCTAAGACTGTGATATGTGGTTGTCTCACCTAGGCATCTTAAGATGAATGCACTAATTGCAAGTCGCTTTGGATAAGAGCTTCTGCTAAATGACTACAATGTAAATGTTATGACACTTCAACATACCCATGTCTTCCACCAGAGGCTTGGCTGAGCGGGAGCCTTTGGGAGCCAGGAGACTAGTCAGCATCTGGAGCCCTTCAAAGTGTTCCCCTGCTGTCTCCTTGGGGACGCACAGGGTAAAAAGACCTGGGACACACAGAGAGAACATCAGGGAGCAGGTGAAACAATTGGCAGCACTGCGGCAGAGATCTGCGGTTTGAGAARTGCAACAACTGAATGTGTAGCTGTACAAAGTGTAGAGACGTAAACAATGTGGAAGCAAATCGGATAGCATTGTCTGCCTTTAAACAGTCCTGGAGCATTTTTCATCAAGTAGACATGGCTCTTCACATGTAGTACAATAAATGTTCACGATAAATGCATGACTGTCTCTGCAGACACGTATTCAGTCAAAAGCAGAGGTTTACTTCTCTCAAGACAGCAATTAAAAGAGAAAGACTACAAAACCTATAAAATATATGACCATTCCACCTCTAGCCAAGGAGATAATTTCCTAGTCTTAATCCCTTTTAAAGACCTCATAAAACTTTCAACACTTTGTTGGAGTATTTAACTTAAAAATGCTTTATGCTAGTTGGCTAATTGCTTTGGCTATGGGCCCCTTAAGAGGAGGCTGCCTTGGAGAGTCCAAAGGCAGTAGGGCTGGCTGATATATCGCAAAAACTGGTATATGGATTTTTACAATACCGTCAATAACGATATGTTGACACAGTGCTGGACAAATATACAAATCTTTCCAAATGGTACTACTTGAATGTGTATAAAACAAATCAGAATGGAGAAAGCCCATAAAATGTATTTGTTGCCATTCAAGGGTCATGCACTACTAATAAAACATATTTCTAACTTGTATTATTCAGAAGCATTAAATAGTGTCAAATACCGCGATACATGAGACAAATATGGTGATATGATATTTTGGCTATATTTCCCAGCCCAAAAAAGAGGCATCGTAATCATTTCTAATTGAGAGTATAAACCGGGACTCCCATTAGAGAAGCTAAATTWGCAGCAGTTAGTGGCTTATTTAGACACAGTATGTCAAACAGGGCGTCGCTGATCCGAGGGCCAATGATGTGTCAGCGTGCATAAAGCGAACGCTTCACCAACCCAACATAATCAAGAGGGATAATTGGAAATTAAATTCATTAAAAGAATGATCCGAGTATTCCACTCCTAACTGAAAATAAATTGCTTTGAATCAAAGTAGCCTCATGAGAATGAGTTGGTAAATAGAATAAATACACGAACAAAACAAAAAAGGCCATGTGTCACTAGAAATGAGCAGAAATAAAAGTAGGGCTGCAGGAGGCATTCATTACATCACAGACGGGTCAAATGGCCCTCCATATCTAATAGCATAACCAGTAATTAAGTCTGTGTGGCCGTCTCTGTAGTGAGTGCTAAAGAGGCACCAGGGATCAATCCCACTGACTCTGCTATCAGCCCCATCACTCAGGGTCCTGCTACTCTCTGGCTAGCTGTAGTACTAACCACACACTGTGGAGTCTGGTGAGAGGCTCCTCCTAACAACAGGTAATGCTGATTTGATTACTGGGAGGTCAAGAGGACACACGCACTGACAAAGAYAGGGTCACACGGGTCAATAATGCACTATCAACAATGCATTAGGGGGTCTGTTTTCATCAGAATATGAAAGCCTGCATTATCTTTCAACCACACGCATACATTCCAAAATGCAAAGAGCCCACAGCAAAACGACTAATGAATGATTCCTTATCAATAAAAACATGAACAAACCAAACATTACCTTTATCAATGTCGAAAGTGGCCTTTTCTCTCCCATCCTCCACTATCTTTCCAGGTAAGGTCAGTCTTGATAAGAGATACAAGTGTTAGAACTAAACAAGAAGGTAGCCTATCAGCCTGTTGACATAATTACAGCATATCATGGTGTAACTGTGTGCATTTAATTACTACATATGTATATATATATATATTWTTTTTTTWATATATATAAAATTAAATTTTCTAAAAAAACAAATGAAGTGACTTCAATAATGGTAGCACAAAAATTCACCTGAGGAAGTAAGGCTTGGCATAGAATTTGAAATCATCTCCATCGATGTAGAGATCAAACTCTGATGTTCTCGTGTAGGGCACACGGATGGTCAGGATTAGGAAAGATGGGTCCTGGCTCAACTCAAACGCTGGAGTTATCATGATGAACAGAACACAGCAGGTGTGGATCTACAGGGGTCTGAGAGCTTTGGAAGTAGTGGGGGAGTTTGATTAGATACCAGTGGTAAATACCAGAATACGACAGGGAAAAATTCACTGGTAATTACTAGTGTGAAGCTCGTCTATCATCACTAAGCTATCATCTCTGAGCTACAAGTTCTCCCACATGCTGAACTCTGATGTCACATACTAAGGAAATTACCTCAATAACAGCATTTTCTGCAGTWAAAAAAAACGTTCATTTTTTTTACCTATTAATTTGGTTTATGAACACTACAATTTGTTTACCAGCATGATAGCTCTACTTTTAGATGGTTGATGCAGCTTGTTTGGCATTAGCCAATCAGCGTTCTCAACCAAGTCAAAGCATGTGAACGTACACCACTCATTGCTCCCAGTTTACAAGAAGGATTTTCAGAGATTCCCACATGTTATGAACGCATCATTATGCCAAACTGTCTGCACTCACCACGGCGCCATCAAGTTCACAGCTTTAGCCACAGGTTGTGCGCCTAGAAGTATTAGATTTCTGCATTTTAGGTGGTGTTTTCATTGTTTATTGGAAACATTCACGTTTATGTAAATTACGTCTGACATGCGAAATGTGCATTAGTGATAATTAATAATTGACTTCGTGGTTTACGCCAGGTTAGGCCGGGCAGGTCATTTTAGGATGCCCATGGTCCTCATTCTAGGTCCAGGAGAAAAAGCTGCTTGTCAAAGAAACAGAGTTTATAGCTCTGAGATTTTATTCTATTGACAAATAATATCAAAAAGTTCGTCACGTGCTCTTAACACAACAGGTGTAATAGACCTTACAGTTAAATGCTTACTTACTTACAAGCTCTAACCAACAGTGCAATTTTAAAGAAAAAAATGGTAAATAAACACATTTTTAAAAAGTAAAATGACAGTGAAAATAACAGTAGCGAGGCTATATACAGGTGGTACCGGTACAGAGTCAATGTGCGGGGGCACCGGTTAGTCGRCTAATTGAGGTAATACGTAGGTATAGTAATAGCACCTATGCATAGACGATAAACAGAGAGAAGCAGCAGCGTAAAAGAGGCGGCACTCTTGTTACACAGGCAGACCAATTTGGACCTGATCTACTGACTTGTCTCAACTGCTGCTCCAGAACATCCTAAATAAGCTGCAGGGTCCTCTTTAACAGTCAGTACTGGGCTGGAACAAAAACCTGCGCTCCATGCCTGAGTCGACAAGACCACGTTTGAAAAGTGGCAAACGACTCCACCTTGTGGTTGGTTTTGTAGCAAAGTGTACTGTGTTGTTTACCCTCCACGTGCCACTGACACACTGTCAGTAGCCTAATGCGTTACAAAGATCACGTTGAACTGTTACAGTAGCACCCACTTAAACGTTTCAAATACATTTCAAATGAATGGTCAAATACGACTTTGAATTGTATATAGGTAAGTTTGTTTAAGACTGAGTAGCTTAGTTAGTTAGCTAGCTACGTTTATTCAATATACTGTTATAAATTAGCTAACTTAGCTAGCTAACGGCAGGCCGATTTAATGTCTGGCCAGATAAGATGTTAGCCTGTAGCTTTCTACAGTACTGAAGATAGCGATGTAGGCTGTTAACATGCATTAACAATTTACAGTCAGTGAACTCAAATATTTAAAAGAACACGAAATTACCTTATGAACTCGTCTCATTAGAAATCATCATGGCAAACTTGTGTGATGTGAACAGCTCCACGCACTTTAGCGTGGCATCATCATCAGCGTCTCGTCAGCAACACTAAAAATGTACTTCCGGGTCAAGGAATTTCGAAAACGTTCTAAATTAAAGTCCCCCACGTAAATGTAGAAACGTTTCAATAATTTGTATTTATTCGTGATATATGAAAGGTAATTGTCTAAACAATTACAATTATTCATATTTGTTCATATTCCATTGACGACCACAATGTGAATCACATATTGGATTATAGAGCAAAAAATATTCTGGATGCAGCAGTAAAAGTACTATAGGGAATACTCAGTAGGGTCTGTAGAATGTATATATATTGTGTCATTTCATGGGGGACTTAAGTCTATATGCCCAGCAGCAGCACTTTCTACTCCACCCACTCAATTGGTCCCAAGGGAAAATAAACTACAGGCCTATAAATTAAATATTGGCTTATAGAGAGAAAACTATTCTAGGTGCCGAAGTAAAATGTATGTATGCCAATGTATGTGCTGACCCACATCCCCTGTTTCTCTGCTGGGTGCGCAATATCAATTGGGCCTATATTTAGTGTGGTCTCAATCAAATGAGTGATGTGTGATGTGTGGTTGATCCGCCTAGCCATCTTAAGATGAATGCACTAACTAAGTCCCTCTGGATAAGAGCATCTGCTAAATGACTCAAATATATGGCTGTGCTGTGTACGGTGGCACTTCAGGAGGCGAGTCAAAGGCTTCCGGAAATCATTATTGATTTGTCCCAAAAAATCTATATATCTGTGGAGGGACTGGTAAAGGGTGAACCTAGTGCTATAGTAGGATTTGACTGTACTGATAGTGACACTGTTGTCTGTGGTGATTGTTAGCTGTGGAGTTGACCATAGTGATAAATGCATAGATCAAAATAATTTGACACAGATGATAAATGAAAATAATGCTGTTGAACCACCAAATCTGAAACATACATTGTATGGCGGTGGCATGGATATTGGGGAAGATCAAAATGGAAAGAAATTATAATAAATGTTTGGATTACCATGCTATTTCAATGGCAATACATTCCGTTATGTAGCATAATGAAACGTTTTAGTTCCTATTTTGGGAGGAAGTTGCAAAAACTTTGCAATGGTCAATTGGAAAACCCATTGTCACTATATGTGGGACAAGAATAGATGTAACATTTATACATATTCTATTGCTAGTGACAACAGGGTGAAATTAAGCAAAATGGTACAAACAGAGAATGTAAATGAGGCTCAGGTACAAAACCTATTGCCTGTGGAGTTTAAATGAGGGAATGTCAACTTTTCAGAGAAGACCCTCAGACTGCCAACTTAATATGCAAAATGTACACACTTGAGGTTAATAGCCTGCTTCTGATCTTCATCCTTATGTAGCCATGAGTTCAGATGATGGAGTGTCAGTGGTGCAGCCCAATCAAATCTCAGACACCCAAGATATTGGGAATGAATACTACCACTTAAAGACAGAAAGTTGTGGTAGAGGTCTATCAGATGAGGAAATCGTAAGCTCTATGACAACTGAATCAGATGAGATGCATGTAACTGGAAAAGTTGACATCGAAATAAGCGAGGATACACAGTTATGAAAAAAATCTTATTTTACAATGACAGCCTACTGGGGAACAGGGGGTTAACTACCTCATTCAGGTAGAATTACATACTTTTACGGCACAGGGATTCGATCCAGCAATCTTTCGGTTACTGACTCAATGCTCTAACCACTAGGCTACTTACTGCCACAATGGCATGCAAGACTATGTTTTACATGAGTTATTGATACGGAAATCACTTGAAGCTTGAATGATAGAGCAGACTGATGAAATGAAGCTATATGCTTGATAATGAAATATATTTAAATATAAATGTGTTATTTATTTCACATAGTGGTGGGGGCCAATATCGATCATTTGATATGATATCAATACCGTTTGATATCGACATGAGCAAGTCATATCATGATATTGGTTTATTCCTCCTGTTAACCTACACTATTCTGTAAAAAAGCATGCATGACTATCCCTGCATGCACAAAGCCCTCTCACAGACCTTCTTACAGGTAAAAAAAACAAAAAAAAACAGGCTGTTTAGCAAACTTAAGTGCCTGCTGATGGGCCATCAATTGTGGATGGGCTTCAATTGTATTTATACAGGTTAGGTAGGTTTATACTGTACCTACCGAAACCACCTGGCCCAATGGGCAATCCGCAAGCAGATGTCTGGACTTCACAGAAAATTGATAATTCACACAGTTGCAATGTATTTTCTACGAACCGATATACAGTAATATCAAATAGAAAAATGCAACTGATATCGATCACTAATTTAATGGGGGGGTTGCACAACTGAACGCATTCAATAGAAATGTGTCTTTCTCATTTAACAAACCCCAATGAATCAGAGAGGTGCGGGGGGCTGCCACCCTCTGGATTTATTAGATACGGGATTGCATCAAATTAATGTATCATAAAGTGTGTTCGACCATTCATTTTTTTAAATAAATATTTTATGAAATGGGGGACTGAAATACATTAATGTATCCTAGGGTGTTTGCCCATGCATTTTAACTGATACATTTTTCAAAAAATTGGTGACTGTAGTGACTGTGCCTGGTTGATATTATTTACGTTTAAATTGTAAATAAAAACGATTTTTGTTTTGACTAGAAAGTTTGCCTTCTATGTTTGTTTTTTGAGTGTTGATAGTTTAGTGTGTATACAGTCATTGTCTTCAGTACCATGGATAGCACCTGGTCATTTGAAGTTAGCCAATACGTAATTTATAGGCCTATAGTTTATTGCATTGGGTCCTTTATTAATAAGGTGTTTTGTTGCGCTGCCATGGGCGAGCTTCTAGAGTCCTCCCAGACAGCTCTTGCAGCTTGCTCATGCGCAGAGTAATTTACGACCCTGTGGCGCCAGGGCAGATCTGATAAGGTCTCAGCCTGGCAGATTCTCTCTCACACAAGAATGGAGCGAGAGGGTGCCATAAATCTTGACCCTTTGTCAATACAAGTAATTAGTTTATCACTCTCTCCAAGAGGTGAATGTTTAAGTTTGTTTACATTGATGCTGTGCTTATAGACATGTTGTAAGTGTAATGCCATTTGTAATTTATTCATATACATTTACAGTACCAGTCAAAAGTTTGGACACACCTACTCATTCAAGGGTTTTCTTTATTTGTACTATATTCTGTAGAATAATAGTGAAGACATGAAAACTATGAAATAACACATGGAATCATATAGTAACCAAAAAAGTGTTAAACAAATCAACATATATTTTATATTTGAGATGCTTCGAAGTAGCCACTCTTTGCCTTGATGACAGCTTTGCAAACTCTTGGCATTCTCTCAACAAGCTTCATGAGGTTTTCACCTGGAATGCATTTCAAATAACAGGTGTGCCTTGTTAAAATATAATTTGTGGAATTTCTTGCAGCACAAATAAATGCTTCACAGAGTTCAAGTAACAGACACATCTCAACATCAACTGTTCAGAGGAGACTGCGTGAATCAGGCCTTCATGGTCGAATTGCTGCAAAGAAACCACTACTAAAGGACACCAATTAGAAGAAGAGACTTGCTTGGGCCAAGGAACACGAGCAATGGACATTAGACCGGTGGAAATCTGTCCTTTGGTCTAATGAGTCCAAATGTGAGATTTATGGTTCCAACCACCGTGTCTTTGTGAGACGCAGAGTAGGTGAACGGATTATCTCTGCAATGTGTGGTTCCCACCGTGAGGCATGGAGGAGGAGGTGTGATGGTGCGGGGGTGCTTTGCTGGTGGCACTGTCTGTGATTTATTTAGAATTCAAGGCACACTTAACCAGCATGGCTACCACAGAATTCTGCAGCGATACACCATCCCATCTGGTTTGCGCTTAGTGGGACTATCATTTGTTTTTCAACAGGACAATGACCCAACACATCTCCTTGCTGTAAGGGCTATTTGACCAAGAATGAGAGCGATGGAGTGCTGCATCCGATGACCTGGCCGCCACAATCACCCGACCTCAACCCAATTGAGATGGTTTGGGATGAGTTGGACCGCAGAGTGAAGAAAACCAGCCAACAAGTGCTCGGCATATGTGGGAACTCCTTCAAGACTGTTGGAAAAGCATTCCTCATGAAGCTGGTTGAGAGAATGCCAAGAGTGTGCAAAGCTGTCATCAAGGCATGGGGTGGCTACTTTGAAGAATCTAAAATCAATTTTATTTTGTTTAACACTTTTTTGGTTACTACATGATTCCATGTGTTATTTCATAGTTTTGATGTCTTCACTATTATTCTACAATGTAGAACATAGTAAAAATNTGCCATGGATCACCACTGGAGGCTTCGTGCCATGGATCATCACTGGAGGCTTCATTCGTGCAGCAGGCACAGGACTCACCAGGCTGGGGAGACACACAGGAGGCCTGGTCCGTGGAGCAGGCACAGGACTCACCAGGCTGGGGAGACACACAGGAGGCCTGGTCCGTGGAGCAGGCACAGGACTCACCGGGCTGGTGAGACACACTGGAGGCCTGGTGCGTGGGGCAGGCACCGGATACACTGGGCCGTGGAGGCGCACTGGAGGTCTCAAGCGTAGAGCTGGCACAACCCGTCCTGGCTGGATGGTTACTTTCGCCCGGAAAATGCGGGGCGCTAGCACAGGACGCACTGGGCTGTGCAGGCGCACCGGAGACACAGTGCGCAGAGCCGGCGCAGGATATACTGGAACGTAGAGACGCACTGGCGGSCAGATGCGCTGAGCCGGCACCATCCGTCCTGGCTGGATGCCCACTCTAGCCCGGCCGATGCGCGGAGCTGGAATGTAGCGCACCGGGCTGTGAACGCGCACTGGAGACACCGTGCGCTCCACCGCATAACACGGTGCCTGACCAGTACCACGCTCCCTACGGTAAGCACGARGAGTTGGCTCAGGTCTCCAACCTGACTCAGCCAATCTCCTCGTGTGCCCCCCGCCCCCCCCAAAAATTGGGGGGCTGCCTCTCGTGCCTGCTTCGTTGCCGTGACTCCTGGTATTGTTGTCGTTCCTCCCTCGCTACTTCCGCCTGTTTCCATGGCAGGGTCTTGTCCCCTGCCATAACCTGCTCCCATGTCCAAGATGTCCTCCACTCTCTCTTCTCCCTGCTCCTCCTGGCCACGCTGCTTGGTCCTTTGGTGGTGGGTAGTTCTGTCACGGCCGTCGTCGGAAGGAGACCAAGGTGCAGTGTGGTAAGCGTACATTTTCCTTTATTATTGTAAATGTCGCCAACAAAACAAGAAACAAAGAAACGACCGTCAAGCTTAGCAGGGCTATAGTGCCACTAACAAAGATAACTACCCACAAACACCTAAGGAAAAAAGGCTGCCTAAGTATGATTCCCAATCAGAGACAACGATAGACAGCTGTCCCTGTTTGAGAACCATACCCGGCCAAAACATAGAAATACAAAACATAGAAATAAAGAAACTAGAATGCCCACCCTAGTCAGGGCGTGACACCAACAGTTTTTACAACACTATTGGTTGTAAGCTATTTGACCACAGTAAGAGTCCAGCAACATTCAGTATTATTCAGAGCCCCATGAAATAACACCATATATARAGTCTACAGACCCAACTGAGTATTCACAACCTCACTTTCACATCGGCAGACCCAACTGAGTATTCACAACCTCACTTTCACATCGGCAGACCCAACTGAGTATTCACAACCTCACTTTCACATCGGCACATAGAATAGTTTTTTTCTCTATAAGCCAATATGTAATTTATAGGCCTACAGTGTATTGCATTGGGACCAATGGAATGGTTGGATTAGGCAATCATCTAAGAAATAACAGCATAAAGACTATAGTAGTGCCTCATCTATAGGGTCTGTAGAATAGTATGTTCTTTACATTCATTTACTTAAGCTCCAACCATTTATCCTCCACCTTATAATATGATTTATCTTATATAACGTAGTAATTCTCCTTAGTTGAGATTTTTATTTAACATGTAACATTATTTGAACATTATGCACTATGCAAAGCTGCAAAATGATTTATTTCGTATCATACGCATAGCGTTTTACCAGACTTTTATTTTGAAGATCAAATCAGAAAACCGGAAGTCTTAATGTTGCTGCCTGGACACAAATGTTTGCTGCCATGACGCTGATCTTAGCGTGTCCATGTTATACCGTAATATGTGAAATATAATAACACTGGGGAAATGTATTGTATTTCTTCTCACTRGTGACACCTGTTGAATCGGAGGGCATTTTAAAGAAGCTGGGAACAATAGCGCACAACTGCAGSCCGAAATTCGGGGCCAATGTACCAATCGAAGTATAATAGTACCAGTAGAAGTATAAAGAGGGGTTCCTGCAGATGCGGGAACTGCCCAAATTGCAGGCCACAACTGCACCCTTCTTGCTGGGAATCCAGATGTGACCCGTTAATTATATAAGCCTACCTCAGTGTCGATACTGTCCCGCTGTTAGTTGTTATAGTGATCTTCCATCCTCAATGATGAAGATTGCACAACCTGGCTGGGCTAGCTAGCTACAGGCATAGATAGCTCGACTTCTCTTACTTGGATATAAACTGCAACACGCACTCAATGGAGATGTGGAAGACGCACAATAACAGGTTTGACTGTATGAATTCACGGTTTATTATCTCACTTGTGTAGATAGGCACACTCTAGCTCATAACACAACGGGRGGCGCTTGACCGTCATGTTAAAGTCATATGAGTGTTATATCCAGTGWTATTTAGTAGAAAATGGTCTAAGACAGATATTTATAGAGCATCTTCACGGTTGACTGGAAGTAACACCAGTGGTGATTTTAGCATGTAAATCTTGCTGGGGCAAAAAATAATAATATGTTAGATGCATTTAATCCATGCATCTACACAAAACAATACATTAGTTGCACTATAACGGTGACAACCGGTTCCCACAAACTGTTAGGGCCTACATAAAGCTGTCCCAACAGCAGAATCCCAACAGCAGTCCCAACACCTTACCACCGCTACACCTGGCTTACAGTGGAGCCTTGTCTGGCAGCGAAACAGTTCATTCAGCCTCATTTACTGCCTTTAAAAAAAATTGCTGATATGGCTGACTTGCTTAAGCGCATGCRGTTTAAACTGACAATTGAGATGTACAAACTATGGCATAAGGGGACGACGAGCGGTTAAGAGGCAATCCGTAATTTATATTAAGACATTAATGACGGATGTGCTCAATATAACTATTTGTTYAGCACTTTTGAAATGTACAGTCACAGAATTCAGAACATGGGCCGTTGCTTGGTCCTTTGGTGGTGGGTAGTTCTGTCACCAACGTCATAGAGAGGAGACCAAGGCGCAGCGTGATTAATATACATCTTCCCTTTAATAAATAAGAAGACTGAACAAACTATACAAAATAACTAAACGACCGTGAACGCTAAATGACACGAGTGCAGACATGCAACATCACATAGACAATAACCCACCAACMAAACTGGAAAATGGCAACCTAAATAGGATCCCCAATCAGAGACAACGATAAACAGCTGCCTCTGATTGGGAACCAATCTAGGCCACCATAGACCTACATATGCCTAGACTACACACACACACCTAGACATACAAAAACCCTAGACAATACAAAACAATCATATCCACCCTCGTCACACCCTGACCTGACCAAAATAATACATAAAACATAGAATACTAAGGTCAGGGCGTGACAGCAGCATACAAGACATTTTTTGACTCACCTTGTTGTGCTGCGCTCACTTGAACAGGAATGTGGCGCGGCGGTCCTTTGTGGGCACATTTTGTCATCAAACTTTGTCATCAAAGTCTGGCATTCTCTGGATTTATGGTGCTTTCAAAACAAYTGTAGCTTTCAAGACAATTTCCAACTTGTTGTGTAATGTTTWTGTCCAATGCMCGATGAGCACCGATACGTTTTATCTATAATTTCTCTTCATAATTTCTCTTCATATGACAAGGATTTGCCAGTAGATTGTCAACTTGATTCATGATGATGACTTATAGCTTGCTAGCTAAGAAGCTAAGATTTTGAAAGTATGATACTGACATGATCAGTCCAATCAAAGCTACGGTAGATATAACGTGATTTGACGTCATTTTATCTGTGGCCAATGACCTTGAGCCTTYTTGGATGGGCACTTCTAATGTAACTCTACGGCAGCACCCAAGGGGCTTGAATTGTCAAGTTCTCCCAAAAGATTTTGCGGTGACRTAGTGTCCCCATGAGTGATAGAACACCTAGCCAATCACGGCGAAACTAGAGAAAATTACCAACTCCTACACTCCGTATTTTCCACTGGCTGCCCCACCACCACAGAAAGCACTGAGCTAGGCTGAAAGACCTGCATTTTGGAGCTGCCTTACTCAAGAAAGCAAAAAAGAGACCATGTTTGTATGCAGCACAATTTTTTGCTAAACCRGTGGGGCTCAAAACAGGTTGGGTTCTGCCCTACCTGCCCTGAATGACGGGTCGCCACTGAGTAGCACTGTAATTACAGTAACCAAACTCTCTACAGTGCCTTCAGAAAGTATTCATACCCCTTGACTTATTCCACATTTTGTTGTGTTACAGCCTGAATTCAAAATTGATTACATTGATTGTTTTCTCACCCATCTACACACAATACCCCATAATGACAAAGTGAAAACATGTTTTCACAAATGTATTGAAAATTAAATACAGAAATCTCATTTACATATATCCACAGCCTTGAGTCAACACCCTTGGCAGGGATTACAGCTGTGAGTCTTTCCGGGTAAGTCTCTAAGAGCTTTGCACACCTGGATTGTACAATATGTCCACATTATTCTTTAAAACATTCTTCAAGCTCTGTCAAGTTGGTTGTTGATCATTGCTAAACAGCCATGTTCAAGTCTTRCCATAGATTTTCAAGCCGATTTAAGTCAAAACTGTACGTTCAATGTCGCCTTGGTAAGCAACTCCAGTGTATATTTGGCATACCTATAACACGATTCAGCCATTTCCATACTTGAAAATATAAAGAGTGGTATTCAGTGATGTGTTGTGTTGGATTTGCCCGAAACATAACGCTTTGTATTCATGACCTGACCTGTTGCACCCTCTACAACCACTGTGATTATTATTATCTGACCCTGGTCTGCTGGTCATCTATGAACGTTTGAACATCTTGGCCATGTTCTGTTATAATCTCCACCCGGCACAGCCAGAAGAGGACTGGCCTCCCCTGGTTCCTCTCTAGGTTTCTTCCTAGGTTCTGGCCTTTCTAGGGAGTTTTTCCTAGCCACCGTACTTCTACATCTGCATTGCTTGTTTCAGGCTGGGTTTCTGTACAGCACTTTGTGACATCGGCTGATGTAAAAAGGGCTTTATAAATAAATTTGATTGAAATTTGATCGATGACATGAGTTAATTTCTATGCCACGTTTTTTGTAGTTTTACTTTAGTGCCTTATTGCAAACAGGATGCATGTTTTGGAATATTTGTATTCTGTACAGGCTTCCTTCTTTTCACTCTGTCATTTAGGTTAGTATTGTGGAGTAACGACAATGTCGTTGATCCATCCTCAATTTTCTCCTATCACAGCCATTAAACTCTGAAATGGTTTTAAAGTCACCATTGGTCTCATGGTGAAATACCTGAGCGGTTTCCTTCTTTTCCGGCAACTGAGTTAGTAAAGACACCTGTATCTTTGAAGTGACTGGGTGTGATACACCATATAAAGTGTAATTAATAACTTCACCATGCTTCACCATGCTAATAACTTCACTCAACAGGATATTCAATGGCTGCTTTTAAAACATTTTACCCATCTACCAACAGGTGCCATTCTTTGCGAGGCATTGGAAAACCTCCTTGGTCTTTATGGTTGAATCCGTGTTTGAAATTCACTGCTCGACTCAGGGACCTTAGATATACTTTTATGTGTGGAGTACAGAGATGAGTAGTCATTCAAAAATCATGTTAAACACTATTATTTCACACAGAGTGAGTCCATGCAACTTCTTATGTGACTTGTTAAGCAAATTTGTACTAATTGACAGTGTGAAAAGAATGAAGCCTGTACAGAATAAAAAAATATTCCAAAACATACATAATGTTTGCAACAAGGCATTCCAATGTTTCTGCAACTACCTCCCCCCCCTTACAAGCAATGTTTGAAATATGTTCTACCCATTTGTGGTTWTGAGTCAGTGACTCTTATCACAGAGTGAGATTTTAAATCACAGCTAAAACTGCAAAAAATGTGGCAAAGAAATTAACTTTATGTCCTGAATAAAAAAGCACTTAGTTTGGGGCAAATCCAACACAACACATCACTGAGTACCACACTGTCACGCCATGTCTCTATTTTCGTTTGGTCAGGGTGTGATTTGGGTGGGCATTCWATGTTCATTTTCTATGTTTTGTATTTCTTTGTGTTTGGCCGGGTGTGGTTCTCAATCAGAGGCAGCTGTCTATCGTTGTCTCTGATTGAGAACCATACTTAGGTAGCTTTTCCCCGCTTTGTGGGTAGTTATTTTTCTGTTTAGTGTTTTCTGCACCTGACAGGACTGTTTTGGTTTCGTTTATTCTCTTTGTTATTTTGTTCCAGTGTTCAGTTCAATAAAAGTCATGAACACTTGCTGCGCTTTGGTCCACTTCTTAATGCAACGATGACCGTTACTTACACCTCATATTTTCAAGCATAGTGGTTGCTGCATCATGTTATAGGTATTCTTGTCATCTGCAAGGACTATGGAGTTATTTTTCAGGATAAAAAATAACGGAATAGAGCTAAGCACAGGATAAATCCTAGAGGAAAACCTGGTTCAGTCTGCTTTCCAACAGACACTGGGAGACAATTTCAATAACCTAAAACACAAGACCAAATATACACTGGAGCTGAATTTTTTTTWAAATTTTGTTCAAATATTGTACAATCCAGGTGTGCAAAGCTCTTATAGACTTACCCAGAAAAACTCAAAGCTGTAATCTCTGCCAAATGTGATTCTAGCATGTATTGACTCAGGGGTGTGAATACTTATGTAAATGAGATATTTCTGTATTTCATTTAAAATTAATTTGCAAAAATGTCTAAAAACATGTTTTCACTTTGCC
>NC_036851.1:13344735-13394625 GCF_002910315.2 Salvelinus sp. IW2-2015 | reverse complement strand
TGAGGTGTGTAGATGGGTTGAAAAGAAATATCTATTTAATCCCATTTGAAATTCTTGTGGAATCATTTCACGGAGCACAGTTCTTTACAAAACTGGATCTCAGGAGCGCGTATAGTTTGGTGCGTATTCGGGATGGAGACGAGTGGAAAACCGCGTTTAATACCACATTAGGCCACTACGAGTACCTCGTCATGCCGTATGGGTTAAAGAATGCTCCAGCCGTCTTTCAATCCTTTGTAGACGAGATTCTCAGGGACCTGCACGGGCARGGCGTGGTGGTTTATATTGATTATATTCTGATCTATTCCGCCACCCGTGCCGCGCATGTGTCTCTGGTACGCAAGGTGCTTGGGAGACTGCTGGAGCATGACCTATACGTCAAGGCTGAGAAGTGTGTGTTCTCCAAACGAGCCGTCTCCTTCCTGGGTTATTGCATTTCCACCCCGGAGGTGGTGATGGAGTGTGACCGCATTAAGGCCGTGCGTAATTGGCCGACTCCGACCACGGTGAAGGAGGTGCAGCGGTTTTTGGGGTTTGCCAATTACTACCGGAGGTTTATCCGGGGTTTTGGTCAGGTAGCGGCTCCCATTACCTCACTGCTGAAGGGGGGCCCGGTGCGTTTGCGGTGGTCGGCAGGGGCRGACAGAGCTTTCAATAGGTTGAAGGCGCTGTTCACGGATGCACCCGTGTTGGCGCACCCGGACCCCTCTCTAGCATTCATAGTGGAGGTGGACGCGTCTGAGGCTGGGGTGGGTGCCGCGCCGCGCTATCACAGCGCTCGGGCACGCCACCAAAACTCCGCCCCTGCGCTTTCTTTTCGAGGAAGCTCAGTCCAGTGGAGCGTAACTATGATGTGGGGGACAGGGAGTTGTTAGCGGTGGTCAGGGCTCTGAAGGTGTGGAGACACTGGCTTGAGGGGGCTAAGCACCCTTTTCTCATCTGGACCGACCACCAGAATCTGGAGTATATTCGGGCAGCTAGGAGACTGAATCCACGTCAGGCAAGGTGGGCCATGTTCTTCACCCGAATCCGGTTTACTTTGTCATATAGACCGGGCTCTCAGAATGTAAAGGCTGACGCACTGTCCYGCCTTTATGACACGGAGGATAGGGCCACCGAGCCTACTCCCATCCTTCCTGCCTCTAGGCGGATGGCACCAGTGGTATGGGAGGTGGACTCGGACATCGAGCGGGCGTTACGGGCGGAGCCTGCGCCTCCTCAGTGTCCGGCTGGGCGGAAGTACGTGCCGCTTGGTGTTCGGGACCAACTGATTCGGTGGGCTCACACCMTACCCTCCTCKGGTCACCCTGGGGTGGCGAGGACAGTGCRGGGCCTCCGGGAGAAGTATTGGTGGCCTACCTTGGCTAGGGATGTTAGGATTTATGTCTCTTCCWGTTCGGTGTGCGCCCAGAGTAAGGCTCCTAGGCACCTTCCTAGAGGGAAGTTACAACCCCTCCCCGTTCCACAACGGCCATGGTCCCGCCTATCTGTAGATTTCCTGACCRATCTTCCCCCGTCTCAGGGGAACACTACAGTTTTGGGGATTGTGGATCGGTTCTCTAAGTCCTGCCGTCTCCTCCCGTTGCCCGGTCTCCCTACAGCCCTACAGACTGCGGAGGCGTTATTTACCCACATCGTCTCTGATCGGGGTCCCCAGTTCACGTCCCGGGTCTGGAGGGCGTTCATGGAGCATCTGGGGGTCTCGGTCAGCTTGACGTCCGGTTATCACCCCGAGAGTAACGGGCAGGTGGAGAGAGTGAACCAGGAGGTGGGTAGGTTTCTGCGGTCGTATTGCCAGGACCGGCCCAGCGAGTGGGCTAGGTACGTCCCATGGGCGGAGTTGGCCCAAAATTCACTCCGTCATTCGTCGACTAACCTATCACCATTCCAGTGTGTGTTGGKYTACCAGCCAGTCCTGGCACCGAGGCATCTGAGTCAGACCGAGGCTCCTGCGGTGGAGGAGTGGGTGCAGCGCTCCAAGGAGACCTGGAGGACCGTCCAGGAATCCCTTAAACAAGCCAGTGGACGGCAGAAGAGGAGCGCTGACCGCCACCGCAGTGAGGCCCCCGTGTTTGTACTGGGGTACTGGGGGACAGGGTCTGGCTCTCGACCCGAAACCTACCCCTCTGCTTGCCCTGTCAGAAGCTGGGGCCGCAGTGTGTAGGGCCCTTCAAAGTCCTGAGGAGAATAAACGAGGTGTGTTATCGATTACAACTCCCTTCCTATTATCGTATTAACCCCTCATTTCATGTGTCTCTCCTCAGGCCGGTGATAGCTGGTCCCCTGCAAGACGGTGAGGTGCCGGAGGTCCCTCCTCCCCCTCTGGACATCGGGGGGTCCCCGGCGTACACGATACGGGCCATTCTGGACTCGAGACGCCGGGTGAGGGGCCTGCAGTACCTCGTGGACTGGGAGGAGTACGGTCCGGAGGAGAGGTGCTGGGTACCGGTGGGGGACATTTTGGATCCATCAATGTTGAGGGATTTCCATCGCCTCCATCCGGATCGCCCCGCGCCTCGCCCTCCGGGTCGCCCTCAAGGCCGGTGTCAAATTAAGTTAAATAAAGGTTAAATAAAWAAAWAAWAAWTTGTAACATTGTATGGTAGCACCACAAGTCCAAGATGTGGTGGGGAGAGGGGTATTTCAATTAACAGTAATGGATACAGTGGCTTGCGAAAGTATTCACCCCCCTTCACATTTTTTCTATTTTGTTGCCTTACAACCTGGAATTCAAATTTATTTTTTGGGAGATTTTATAATTTGCTTTACACAACATGCCTAACACTTTGAAGATGCAAAATATTTTTTTTGTGAAACAAGAAATAGGACAAAAGAAACTGAAAACTTGAGCGTGCATAATTAGCGCCATCCATCATTCCTTCAATTCTGACCAGTTTTCCAGACCCTGCTGATGGAAAAACATCCCCACAGCAAGATGCTGCCACCACCATGCTTCACTGTGGGGATGGTGTTCTCGGGGTGATGAGAGGTGTTGGGTTTGCSCCAGACATAGCGTTTTCCTTGATGGCCAAAAAGCTACATTTTTGTTTTATCTGACCCAGAGTACCTTCTTCCATATGTTTGGGGAGTCTCCCACATGCCTTTTGGTGAACACCGAACGTGTTTGCTTATTTTTTTCTTTAAGCAATGGCTTCTTTCTGGCCACTCTTCCGTAAAGCCCAGCTCTGTGGAGTGTACAGCTTAGTGGTCCTATGGACAGATACTCCAATCTCCGCTGTGCAGCTTTGCAGCTCCTTCGGGGTTATCTTTGGTCTCTTTGTTGCCTCTCTGATTAATGCCCTCCTTGCTTGGTCTGTGATGTTTGGTAGGCGGCCCTCTCTTGGCAGGTTTGTTGTGGTGCCATATTCTTCAAATTTTTTAATAATGGATTTAATGGTGCTCTGTRGGATGTTAAAAGTTTCAGATTTTTTTTTATAACCCAACCCTGATCTGTACTTCTCCACAACTTTGTCCCTGACCTGTGTGGCGAGCTCCTTGGTCTTCATGGTGCCGCTTGCTTGGTGGTTCCCCTTGCTTAGTGGTGTTGCAGACTCTGGGGCCTTTCAGAACGGGTGTATATATACTGAGATCATGTAACAGATCATGTGACACTTAGATTGCACCAGGTGGACCTTATTTAACTAATTATGTGACTTCTGAAGGTAATGGGTTGCACCAGATCATATTTAGGGGCTTCATAACAAAGGGGGTGAATACATATGCACACACCACTTTTCCGTTTAGTAATTTTAAGATTTTTTTTAAACAAGCTATTTTTTTTATTTCACTTCACCAATTTGGACTATTTTGTGTATTTCCATTACATGAAATGCAAATAAAAATCTATTTAAATTACAAGTTGTAATGCAACAAAATAGGAAAATGCCAAGAGGGATGAATACTTTGGCAAGGCACTGTACATCGTCTCACATTTCATAGTTCCCTGCAATATGTGTTGTAAAGATGAAGGGGCATGGGGTCTTAGGGCCCAGAGTTTTTCCTGATCTGGTAGGCTAACCCAGTGGTTCTCAAACCTCTCCTCGTGGACCCCCAGCCTGTTCATGTATTTGATCTGTTCCAGGACTAGCACACCTGATTCAACTAGTCAGCTAACCCTTGATTAGGTGATTCAGGTGAACTAGTTCAGGGCTAAAACACCATTTTGAAATGTCTGGGGTACCCGAAGAGAGGTTTCAGAACCACAAGCTAACCTAACCAGGTAAAACTCCACACCCTAGTTGGAAGGTATGACATAGAAATAAATCAGATGTAAAATAGTTTGACGGTATATGGATTATTTCTAATCAGATCATATGGTAAAAAAAGAGACAACTGTGATTGGACAATAGAATTAACAGGGCTGAGTTTGCTTTATGCAGGGTTGCATTGTGTAGGCCTTTGCATCTGTAATTAAAAAGTTACTCACACAGTATGCCATCAGCATTGTCTTGATTGATTATGTCCAGTCAAACAATTTGCATTGATAAGGCACCACCTCGCCACCCAAAGTTTGAATATTTGATCTCATTCACATTTTCTCTTAACACAAATATAAAGGCCTATTTAAGGCTATAAATACATAGCTTAGGCTGGCCAGAGGGGATCCGAGCACATAGACTTCTCTAGGCTAGATGCAGCTGTGGTTGTTATCAGTAGGCTACAGTTGATCAGACTTAATCACAGATTAATTGTGCACAAGTTGACTAACCTTGAGGCAAATCAGTCGAAACAACAGTACTTTGTCCTTCTTTTCAACACTTTGTGTCAAAAGTGTTGGTCAAATGCCAGCTCGCCCTGCTGCGCTGATCTCTGCAACACATATGCTACAAATTAAGAAACATATCCTATATGTACAGTACCAGTCAAAAGTTTGGACACACCTACTCATTAAACGTTTTCTTTATTTTTAATGTTTTCTACGTTGTAGAATAATAGTGAAGACATCAAAACTATGAAATAACACAAAAGTGTTAAACAAATCAAAATATCTTATATTTGAGATTCTTCAAAGTAGCCACCCTTTGCCTTGATGACAGCTTTGCGCACTCTTGGAATTCTCTCAACCAGYTTCACCTGGAATGTTTTTCCAATAGTCTTGAAGGAGTTCCCACATATGCTGAGCACTTGTTAGCTGCTTTTCAATCTGCGGGCCAACTCATCCCAAACTATCTCAATTGGGTTGAGGTCGGGTGATTGTGGAGGCCAGGTCATCTGATGCAGCCCTCCATCACTCTCTTTCTTGGTCAAATAGCCCTTACACAGCCTGGGGGTGTGTTGGCTCAATGTCCTGTTGAAAAACAAATGATTGTCCCATTAAGCGCAAACCAGATGGGATGGCATATTAGGACCATGCGGACACCTCCGAGCAGTCGGGTAGGCTGTTTGGAGTGTTCAGATGGCTGGATTTAGGACCACGTGAACACCACACTTACAGGCTGTATGAAGACAAAGCTTCTGGAAGGCTGGCTGGACCAGCATGGGAGAGTTGAACAAAATTCAGTGTRTATGTGTTGCGCTCTTTCACCAAGTTGTAAAAGCAAGCAGAGCAGAAACTGGCTATTCTTTAGTTGACTGATGTAGCTGGCAAGGTAACTGCTGTTTAAAACCTCTACAGGATCAGTGTCCCGAAATCGGGACAGTTGCTGCTCAGTAAGCGATATGTGACTAGAATGGCATTGTTAACAACAGCCAACTTTCCKGGACATAGACATTACTTATATCGTCAGAAAGCTTAAATGATTCTTAATCTAACTGCAGTGTCCAATTTACAGTAGCTATTACAGCGAACAACAAAACACTTTTATCAAGGCAACTGGTTTTATACATTCAACTCTGACGGTAAATAAATGTGCTTACATTCAGTAATCTTGCTCTGATTTGTCACCCTAAGGGTCCCAGAGATAAAATGTAGCATAGTTTTGTTTGCTAAAATCCATTTTAATATCCAAGTTGTATACAGCGTTTTGCATGAATTCCGACTCTTTCAACTTGCAACAAAACAATTTATGAACTCTAATCTTCAAAACCTTGTTTAACTCGGTCAATTTTGGTTTTTGTGCAATCCTTAGACACTCTAGAAGGCAACCAAAATGTTTCATCCTTCTACATTACGTATTGGCTACACAGCACTTCAATTAGTCCATTAAGGTCAGCCATCATTACGCACCAATGAGATGAGCAGTGTTCACTTAATTGACATTGTCTTGGTCCAATGACCACCTATCGTTTTGAAACATAGCTAGCTAGATAGCCAATGAGCTGGGTTTCCCCACAGTATGTGAGCACCCTGTGTATGACAAACAACCATCATAATAGAGCTGTGTGCAAAAGTGTTCCTTTTCAAGGGGAAGCGAACAGGATGCACAGTAGTTTACGTTACGCAGCAGTTTGTTCCTTTTTACATATTTCTTTTTACAAAACTGGATGAGATTATTGCAGAAATTGACAAGGAGAGTGACACAGGACGAATGGATGAGAACTCTGTGAGGGAACACAGTTTTGATTTCAACGCGGAATCCATTTTTGGGTAAAGAAAATATCCACTTTTAGATAAGTAAAATACGTTTTTGCTTCTCATGCGAGAGCAGTTGTTTAAATGGTTGCATATTCATTTGAGATATTTCTTTGATTTCTATATATATATATATATTCCTGAGGAATACAATGTATTAGCATAGCCTATGTGTATGTTATGTTGGCTATGACATGCTGTGGCTGTGGTTTTTGAGTGTTTTATTGCCAATTGGTCCACATATTTAATTATAGTGATTGTGTTCCCCATACTCTATATAATATACAGTTGACGTTGGAAGTTTACATACAACTTAGCCAAATACAGTTAAACKCAGTTTTTCACAATTCCTGACATTTAATCCTAGTAAAAAATCCCTGTTTTAGGTCAGTTAGGATCACCACTTTATTTTAAGAATGTGAAATGTCAGAATAATAAGAGATTTATTTCAGCTTTTATTTCTTTCATCACATTCCCAGTGGGTCAGAAGTTTACATACACTCAGGTTTTATTTGGTAGCATTGCCTGTAAATTGTTTAACTTGGGTCAAACGTTTTGGGTAGCCTTCCACAAGCTTCCCACAATAAGTTGGGTGAATTTTGGCCCATTCCTCCTGACGGAGCTGATGTAACTGAATCAGGTTTGTAGGCTTCCTTGCTTGCACACGCTTTTTCAGTTCTGCCCACACATTTTCTATAGGATTGAGGTCAGGGCTTTGTGATGGCCACTCCAATACCTTGACTTTGTTGTCCTTAAGCCATTTTGCCACAACTTTGGAAGTATGCTTGGGGTCATTGTCTATTTGGAAGACCCATTTGCGACCAAGCTTTAACTTTCTGACTAATGTCTTGAGATGTTGCTTCAATATAACCACATAATTTTCCCTCCTCGTGAAGCAATCTATTTTGTGAAGTGCACCAGTCCCTCCTGCAGAAAAGCACCCCCACAACATGATGCTGCCACCCCCGTGCTTCACGGTTGGGATGGTGTTCTTTGGCTTGCAAGCCTCCCCCTTTTTTCCTCCAAACATAATGATGGTCATTATGGCCAAACAGTTCTATTTTTGTTTCATCAGACCAGAGGACATTTCTCCAAAAAGGACAATCTTTGTCCCCATGTGCAGTTGHAAACCGTAGTCTGGCTTTTTTATGCCATTTTTGGAGCAGTGGCTTCTTCCTTGCTGGGCGGCCGTTCAGGTTATGTCGATATAGGACTCGTTTTACTGTGTATATAGATACTTTTGTACCTGTTTCCTCCAGCATCTTCACAAGGTCCTTTGATGTTGTTCTGGGGTTGATTTGCACTTTTTGCACCAAAGTACGTTCATCTATAGGAGACAGAACGCGTCTCCATCCTGAGCAGTATGACAGCTGCGTGGTTCCATAGTGTTTATACTTGCGTACTATTGTTTGTACAGATTAAACTGGTACCTGGAAATTGCTCCCAAGGATGAACCAGGCTTGTGGAGGTCTAMATTTTTTTTATTTTAGGTCTTGGCTGATTTCTTTTGATTTTCCCATGATGTCAAGGAAAGAGGCACMGAGTTTGAAGGTAGCCCTTGAAATACAGCCACAGGTACACCTCCAACTGACTCAAATTGTCAGTTAGCCTATCAGAAGCTTCTAAAGCCATGACATCATTTTCTGGAATTTTCCAAGCTGTTTAAAGGCACAGTCAACTTAGTGCATGTAAACTTCTGAACCACTGGAATTGTGATAGTGAAATAATCTGTCTGTGTAAACAATTGTTGGAAAAATTACTTGTGTCATGCACAAAGTAGATGTCGAAACCGACTACCCCAAATTATAGTTTGCTAACAAAAAATGTGTGGAGTGGTTGAAAAACGAGTTTTAATGACTCCAACCTAAGTGTATGTAAACTTCCGACTTCAACTGTATATGTTTATAGATATGTGTTGTGTATTTGATGTTTTGATGCAGGGCTCACCCCCTGCTAAAATTAAGGTTTAATAAAATAAGTAATAGTAAACTTGAGTTTTAACAGAATTCTTTTGTGATAGAAATGACTTCTGGGAGCCAACTCATTCAAATGTAGGAACTGGTTCCTCTAGTCTGATCCCTGCTGCTGTCTCTGGCTCCACACCCACCCCCGCCTGGCCATCTAGAGGTGTGAAGCGGAGGAGGGCCAGTGCACCAGCGGCAACTACCACTGAGGGAGCGGACCATTTACACACTGATCTAGAAGATGATGTGGAGCCACTTCCACCAATATTTYGAACTAAAAGGCAGCTAAGACCTCAGCTGGACATGACTGGAAAGTACAGCCCTCTTTATCTCTGTGTGTAAACTTACATTTTTTATTACCATAGCATTTTTGTATGTTCTCTATAGTTATGTACTTGAAAATGTATGGATCCTGGACTTCTTGACGGGCCACTCCCAGGTGGTGAGGGTAGGTAGCAACACATCTGCCATGCTGATCCTCAACACTGGAGCCCCCCAGGGGTGCGTGCTCAGTCCCCTCCTGTACTCCCTGTTCACCCACGACTGCATGGCCAGGCATGACTCCAACACTATCATTAAGTTTGCAGATGACACATTAGTGCTAGGCATGATCACCGACAATGATGAGACAGCCTACAGAGAGGAGGTCAGAGACCTGGCCGGGTGGTGMCAGAATAACAACCTATCCCTCAACGTAACCAAGACTGGAGGAGATGATTGTGGACTACAGGAAAAGGAGGACCGAGCACGCCCCCATTCTCATCGACGGGGCTGTAGTGGAGCAGGTYGAGAGCTTCAAGTTCCTTGGTGTCCACATCACCAACAAACTAGAATGGTCCAAACACACAAAGACAGTCGTGAAGAGGGCACGACAAAGCCTATATTTCCCCTCAGGAAACTAAAAAGATTTGGCATGGGTCCTCAGATCCTCAAAAGGTTCTACAGCTGCAACATCGAGGGCGTCCTGACTGGTTGCATCACTGCCTGGTACAGCAATTGCTCGGCCTCCGTCCGCAAGGCACTACAGAGGGTAGTGCGTACGGTCCAGTACAACACTGGGGCTAAGATGTCTGCTATCCAAGACCTCTACATCGGACGGTGTCAGAGGAAGGCCCTAAAAATTGTCAAAGACCCCATCCACCCCAGTCATAGACTGTTTTCTCTACTACAGCATGGCGAGCGGTACCGGAGTGCCAAGTCTAGGACAAAAAGGCTTCTCAACAGTTTTTATCCCCAAGCCATAAGATTCCTGAACAGGTAATCAAATGACTACCCAGACTATTTGCATTGTGTGCCCCCCCAACCCCTCTTTTACGCTGCTGCTACTCTCTGTTTATTATATGCATAGTCACTTTAACTATACATTCATGTACATACTACCTCAATTGGCTCGACCAACCAGTGCCCCCGCACATTGGCTAACCGGGCTATCTGCATAGTGACCGCCACCCACCACCCCCTCTTTTACGCTACTTCTACTCTCTGTTTATCATATATGCATAGTCACTTTAAACAGATCTACATGTACATAATACCTCAATCAGCCCGACTAACCGGTGCCTGTATGTAGCCTCGCTACTGTTATTTTTCACTGTCTTTTTACTGTTTTACTTCTTTACTTACATATTGTTCACCTAACACCTTTTTTGCACTGTTGGTTAGAGCCTGTAAGTAAGCATTTCACTGTAAGGTCTACACCTGGTCTATTCGGCGCACGTGACAAATAAACTTTGATTTGATTTTRACAGACTCAATGCTGTTGAGATCAGGGCGCTGTGGGGGCCATACCATCACCTCCAGGACTCCTTGTTCTTCTTTACACTGAAGATAGTTCTTAATGACTTTYGCTGTATGTCTGGGGTCGTTGTCATGCTGCAGAATACATTTGGGTACAATCAGATGCCTCCCTGATGGTATTGCATGATGTATAAGTATTTGCCTGTACTTCTCAGCATTGAGGAGACCATTAATTCTGACCAAATCCCCAACTCCATTTGCAGAAATGCAGCCCTAAACTTGCAAGGAACCTCCACAATGCTTCACTGTTGCCTGCAGACACTCATTCATTCTTGTACCGCTCTCTTGCACTTGGGCCTTCTGCTACGGCCAAATATTTCAAATTTTGACTCATTAGTCCAGAGCACCTGCTGCCATTTTTCTGCACCCCAGTTCCTGTGTTTTCTTGCATAGTTGAGTCGCTTGGCCTTGTTTTCACGTCGGAGGTATGTTTTTTTTGACCGCAAGTGTTCCATGAGGGCCACTTCTGACCAGACTTATCCGGACAGTAGATGGGTGTACCACTGTCCCACTGTTTTSTGCCAATTCTGAGCTTATGGCACTGCTGCACATCTTCTGATTGCGAAGGGAAGTAAGCATGATATGTCTTTCATCTGCTGCAGTAACTTTCCTTGGCCAACCACTGCGTCTACAGTCCTCAACGTTCCCTGTTTCTTTGTGCTTCTTCAAAAGAGCTWGGACAGCACATCTGGAAACCCCTGTCTGCCTTGACATTTCTGCCTAGGAGAGACCTTGTTGATGCAGTATAACTACCTTGTCTTGTTGCTGTGCTCAGTCTTGCCATGGTGTATGACTTTTGACAGTAAACTGTCTTCAGCAACCTCACCTTGTGAGCGGAGTTTGGCTGTTCCTCACCCAGTTTTTTATTCTTCCTACACAGCTGTTTCTGTTTCAGTTAATGATTGTGTTTCAACCTATATATTTAATCGATGATCATTAGCACCTGTTTGGTATAATTGTTTGATCATACACCTGACTATATGCCTACAAAATCCCTGACTTTGTGCAAGTGTACCTACAAGAATTGATGCTGTTTTGAAGGCAAAGGGTGGTCACACCAAAAATGGATTTGATTTAGATTTGTGTGTTCACTCACTTTGCATTTAGTTAATGGATAAATATAAACTATTAACATGTCTATTTTTGAAAGCATTCTTACTTTACAGCATTTTTTTCACACCTGCCTAAAACTTTTGCAAAGTACTTTACTCCACAAAAAAAACATCTATGAGAGATACTTGTTTAGCCAAGCTGAACAAGCACAGGGGGTATCAGTGGACACGTTTGTGAGCAGGCAAACAGTTGGCTGCTACATGTGATTATGGAGATTTAAAAGACGATTTCATAAGGGACCAAGTGATTGACAAGTGTCACTCAAATGTGTTGCGCAAGCGKATTCTGCGCAAGAGTGACCTCACGCTCACCGCTGTAATGGATATAGCAAGAGCAATGGAGGCTGTTGACCAGCAATCAGACAGAATGAAAAGACTGAATGTCAATGCAATTCAACATGGAAAACATGAACAAAAACAAAACAGACAGATTTTCTTCATCCAACATGGGCAAGCCATCTAATGATGAYCAAGCTGTCAAATGCTTCAGATGTGATCAGGAGGGCCATACTAGACGGGCATGTTCCATCACACAAGGTAAACAATGCAACAAATGTGGCAAAGATGKACGTTTCTCCAAARTGTGCAGGACAAAGACAAAACTCAATGTAAATCAAGTCACAAACACATCTGCTGTACCAAATGATAAAACAGACAATGACGATGATGAACATGGGTTCACACTTACCAGCAGTACTGATGACGCTGAAACACAGTTATTAATCAATGGCMAGCCAGTTAACATGTTCATTGACTCTAGGGCTAGCTGTAATATTGTGGGCACAGCAACATTCAGTCATTTGCACACCAAATGTAATGTGCAATTGAAATCAACATCCAAGAGAATTCACCCATACGGTTCAACACAACCATTATCAGTTGAGGGCCTGTTCACTGCCAACATTACAGCAGTTGTTAGTTCTGAGTCAGTYACTGCAGACATTCTAGTTGTGAAAGATGCATAGTCCTCTGTACTGGGAAAGAAATCAGCAGTTRCCCTTGGCATTTTTCAGAAAGGGCCAAAGGCACACAAACTCAGTCCAAGATGATAACACAAAGACATTCAAAGTTACACTGCAGGAGGAATACAAAGACTGTTTCACAGGGCTGGGAAAACTGAAAGACATCCAGTTAGGAGTTCATGTAGATGAGACTGTCACACCTGTTGCACAGCCAGTACGTTGGATACAATTCAGTGTCAGGAAGCTAGTTGAAGAGAA
Organism: Salvelinus sp. IW2-2015; assembly: GCF_002910315.2. NCBI lineage: Eukaryota > Metazoa > Chordata > Actinopteri > Salmoniformes > Salmonidae > Salvelinus > Salvelinus sp. IW2-2015. Next base: position 13,382,021 of record NC_036851.1, on the reverse strand, counting down.
GACGAACAAGCTAGAGGACATGGATGTTATTGAGAAAGTGAACGAACCTACACCATGGCCGTCACCASTAGTTGTAGTACACAATAAAACCAGCGACATCAGAGTATGTGTTGACATGCGAAGAGCAAATTAAGCTGTTGTGCGGGAGCGACACCCCATCCCCACCATCAACGAGATCCTGGAGAACAGGAGCCGSGATCTTCTCAAAACTGGACCTAARGTGGGGGGATATCATCAGATCGAACTGAAACCCGAGTCTTGTTCCCTGACCACATTTGTGACACACACAGGTTTGTGGCGCTACAARAGACTAWTGTTCGGTGTCTCTGCTCCAGAGACATATCAGCACACCATCCGCCACCGCCAGGTCCTACAAGGTATCGAGGGGGTACACAACATCTCAGATGGTATCATTGTGTTTGGGAAGAACACACAAGAACACAACAAACGACTATGCAAAATTCTTTAACAAAATGTCTGATATATTACATGACGTAACTGCTTTAATTTCCAATTAGACTGCTTTGGATTTCTTCCTGACCACAATGGCTGCCAATTTAATACCATTCTGAACCAATGAACATTTATGACATAGCATAGCCCCTCTAGTAATTTCAATGGTAAGTACATTATTACTGGTGTGCCATAAGGTCCAAACCATTTTGCRGTGGTATTTTGACCAATCACACTATGCAGACTACAGTCACAGTAGTCCCCTGGAATTGCACTGTCCCATGAAACACAGTGATGTGTGAACATCTGAACTGTTATTGATYTTCAGCACTGATATTTTAAGATATCACAAGATAGGTGTCTCATTACTGAAAAAAACATGGCATGCTCTCCACAAGCCCCTCATTAATTCACAAAAAATACATGCTCTCCCAGATCAAAGCACAATACGTTTGTTTGTCTGGTGTGGGTAGATTTTTCATCAATACAATTTTGAAAAACCTAAATCCAGTTACTTGATGCATTGCGATGGATGAGTTCAATTTGAGACCTCAAACATCTCTTCTAGAGATTACGGTAAAATAATATTAGACCCTCCTCCACTGAGTTCATGAATGTGCAAAGCGCCTCTTCGCTCTCTATCATCTGCAGCATAATGCAACAGAGCAGTAACGACAAAATGTAAACTCTTGGCGTTATTGCCAATTCACAGACATGAAAGAGGAATCTTGTGCTCCTCCAAATCATTAGAACAATTTCCCACGATGAGAATTCACTGCAAAGTGGTTGTGATCGCTGTCTGTTTAGGAGTCTTTCTACTTTTGTACTTTTTGGGGGGGAATGCTGCAGACGATCCGCCTTTGAAAGAAGTTGCGGAGGATTACTATTTTCCAACGTCCTCTGGGCTTGGACACATTGTTGCATCGAAGTTAACTAAAAAGCATCTCGATGAACTTCACATTCTACAGAAACAACCACTCACGGACCGAAAAGAAGCAAAAGTAGTCAGAGGAGGCAATGCGATCGCAAAGCGGTAAGAAATTCTTGGACCATTGCTTGTTGATGTGATTTATTGGCTTTTTCTCCACGCCTATTTTTTTTTCCTTCAACCTTTTGGCACGCATTTAAATACGTAAGATGTCTCAAAAGTCATGTGGTGATTTTCTGCACTTTTAATCTACCGATTGCATTACTATCTGCTTACCGATATGGTTTATTTTCTTTTGTTCCTTTTGGAAGTTATGGAATGAGTCCACACGTATCCTTTCCCTCTTYATTCAGGAGACGTGCTCCCCCATCAAAAACATACATGGGGTCAAATCTCAATTCAAGGACGTTGCCAACAAACAATGGCTATATCTGTCACCAGAGGACCAAACATGCAATTGTCATTCAAATCATATTTTTATTATCACATGTATTTCTCTTAATGACCGATCAATGTATTGATTGGATTTATTGCAGAGGTATTTGCACGTAATTTCTCACCTATTCGGTGAGTTGTGTGCATATTTGATCGCATGATGAGCTCAAATAATTGTTTGTACACCAGTTTAAGAAAAAGGCTCGAGTGTAAAAATAATTGTGTAGATTTGTGGGGTTTATCCCTTTTTAAGTCCTGTGGTTAACGGGTTTAAAGGTCACCTTGAGAGGTCTTCAATATGGAGTATAAATGAGTCCAAGGAGACCCACTGATTACATCGCTGGGGACTGACGAGCATACATTTACATATCTTATAGAATTACTTGCATCCAGGACCTATGCCTTCACTGCCTTCATTGGGCAGCAGGTAGCCTAGTGGTTAGAGCTGCAAGATCGAATCCCCGAGCTGACAAGGTAAAAATCTGTCATTCTGCCCCTGAACAAGGCAGTTAACCCACTGTTCCTAGGCCATCATTGAAAATAATATTTGTTCTTGCCTAGTTAAAGGTWAAAAAAATAATGTATTTGTCCCTTCAAAGTAAACAAGCCCTTCTAGATATATAATGAACAAAAAATATAAACGGAACATGTTGGTCCCATGTTTCATCAGTTGAAATAAAGGATCCCAGAAAACAAAAACATTTATTTCTCTCACATTTTGGGCACAAATTTGTTTAAATCCCTATTAGTGAGCATTTCTCCTTTGCCAAGATATGTCACACCCGTCAGGTGGATGAATTATCAAGAAACTGATGAAACGGCATGATATTTACACAGATGCTCCTTGTGCTGGGGACAATAAAAGGTMATTCTKAAATGTGCAGTTTTGTCACACAACGCCACAGATAAAGTTTTGAGGGCGTGTGCAATTAGCATGTTCACTGCAGGAATGTCCAGCAGAGCTGTTGCCAGAGTTGAATGTTAATTGATCTACCATAAGCCACCTCCAACGTCGTTTTAGAGCATCTGGCAGTACGTCCAACCGGCCTCACAACCGCAGACCACGTGTAACCACGCCAGCCCAGGACATCCACATCCGTCTTCTTCACCTACGAGATTGTCTGAGATCAGCCACCTGGACAGGTGACGAAACTGGGTTTGCACAACCAAACATTTCTGCACAAACTCTCATTGAACCTCATTTGCGTCCTCGTCTTGACCTGACTGCAGTTTGGCGTTGTAACCTACTTCAGTGGGCAAATGCTCACCTCCGATGACCACTGGCACGCTGGAGAAGTGTGCTCTTCACAGATGAATCCCTGGTTTCATCTGTACCRGACAGATGGCAGACAGCATGTTTTACATCGTGTGGGAGAGCGGTTTGCTGACGTCAACGTTGTGAACCGARTGCCCCATGGTTGCGTTGGGGTTATGGTATGGGCAGGCATAAGCTACGSACAACGAACACAATTGTATTTTATCGATGAGAATTTGAATGCAAAGCGATAACGTGACGAGATCCTGAGGCATTTTGCCGTGCCGTTCATCCGCCGCCATCACATGTTCCAGCATGATAATGCACGGCCCCATGTCGCAAGGATCTGTACACAATTCCTGGAAGCTGAAAATGTCCCAGTTCTTCCATGGCCTGCATACTCACCAGACATGTCACCCATTGAGCATGTTTGGGATTCTCTGGATCGACGTGTACGCAGCATGTTCCAGTTCCCGCCAATATCCAGCAACTTCGCACAGCCATTAGAGGAGTGGGACAACATTCCACAGGCCACAATCAACAGCCTGATCAACTCTGTGAAGGAGATGTGTCGCGCTGCATGAGGTAAATAGTGACCACACAAGATACTGACTGGTTTTCTTATCCACTCCCCTACCTTATGCATCTGTTGGTCACAGATACCTTATCTCTATTCCCATTGAAATGTGAAATCCATAGATTAGGGCCCAATAAATGTATTTCAATTGACAGATTTTTCTTATGAACTGCAACTCAGTAAAATCTTTGAAATTGTTGCGTTTTATATTTTTGTTCAGTGTAGACCTCAACTACTGGTCAAAACAATATGTCATCCCATGCTCTCATCCCCTCTTTCCTGTGCCTTCCCGGATAATAACTAGGCAATGGTTTGTCGTCTTTCACCATTTCTGTCCAGGGGTTGAAACATTTTGTCTCCTATTATATTTTTCCTCTGTCAGGCTATCACGGCTATGATAATATAATCCAGATTTGATAGTCTAAAGGCAATACTTTCTGTTGTAAAGCTTGCTTTCACCACACCAGCGGTTCCCAAACTCAGTGCATGTTTTGGTTTTTGCCTTAACACTACACAGCTGATTCAAATGATCAAAGCTTGATGATTAGTTCATTATTTTAAATCAGCTGCGTAGTGTTAAGGCAAAAACCAAAACGTGCACCCCTTGGGGTCCCGAGGACCGAGTTCGGGACATACTGCCCTGCACTGTCCTGTTTGATCAGTGAACTGGTTGGAAGCGTTTATAAAGCATTCAGACTGGACCATAGTGTCCTAGCAGTGACCACACCCACACGTGTGTGCTCTCTATTGATAAGAGAAATGGGGTGATGGAGGAAATTGACAAACCATAACATTGCAGTGACATTATGTAAAGCTAAATGTCATCATGGATGACTAAAGACTGCTCTCTCTGTCTGCAGGTCTTGAAACCTCCCTGCTTACCAAATCACCCTGGCAAGGTTTTAAGGGACATCTTATGTGGGCAGAGGCTGGGGAAAAAGGGAAAAAGCTCCTTTTTTTGCAGGAGAATGAGCCAATGAAGGAGAGAAAAGGGAGAAAGTACCTCCTGGGAGACATGGGCAGAGGCTGGCGTTGAGTAACTTGGAAAATCTGTTTAACAGAATACACGTGGCAAGGGCTGATGATTCACTTAAAGAGAATGTAACTTTATTCAAATCCGTTATRCACGGGGAGGACTTTCATATTCAGAAAGGAAAGCAAGCACATTTTTGTTATTTTCTCCAAAACCTCTGAAATTCCCTTCTCGCAGTCTTCATCCAAGCAAGCCTTCAGCTCATTGTAGTAGTGGGTCGTGTCTGATTCTGAATAGTGTAAGTCATTTTTGATAGATTTGTTGAACAAGGTAAGCTGTATTGTCACTGCTTTTTTTTCAAGGTTTGAAAGATTGTTGCAATGCAAGCCCAAGGCCTCATAGGCACAGTACTCTCTGTTGTCAATAATTASTTCAGTTTTTGTTGTATCCCCTCAGAGCTAGTCCGAGTCTGTCCAAATGTTTCCAGATCGGTGGAATATACAGTACCAGTYCAAAGTTTGGACACACCTACTYATTCCAGGGTTCTTCTTTATTTTGACTATTTTCTTCATTGTAGAATATTAGTGAAGATAGCAAAACTCTGAAATAACMCATGGAATCATGTAGTAACCAAAAGKGWTTCTTCAAAGTAGCCACCCTTTGCTTTGATGACAGCTTTGCACACTATTGGCATTCTCTCAACCAGCTTCATGAGGTGGGGTGCCTTGTTAAAAGTTAATTTGTGGAATTTCTTTCCTTAATGCATTTGAGCCAAYCAGTTGTGTTGTGAAAAGATTAGGGGTGGTATACAAAAGATGGCTCTATTTGGTAAAAGACCATGTCCATATTATGGCAAGAACAGCACAAATAAGTGAAACGACAGTCCATCATTACTTTAAGACATGAAGGTCAGTCAATCTAGAAAATGTCATGATCATTGACAGTTTCTTCAAGTATAGTTGCAAAAACCATCAAGCGCTATGATGAAACTGGCTCTCATGAGCACCACCACAGAAAAGGAAGACCCAGAGTTACCTCTGCTGCTGAGGATAAGTTATTTCAAGTTAACTGCAGCTCAGATTGCAGCCCAAATAAAATGCTTCAGAGTTCAAGTAACGGACACATCTCAACAACATCTGTTCAGMGGAGACKGCGTGAATCAGGCCTTCATGGTCGATTTGCTGCAAAGAAACCATTACTAAAGGACACCCATTAGAAGAAGAGACTTGCTTGGGCCAAGGAACACGAGCAATGGGCATTAGACTGGTGGAAATTTGTCCTTTGGTCTGAGGAGTCCAAATTTAAGGTTTTAGGTTCCAAACGCCATGTCTTTATGAGACGCAGAGTAGGTGAATGGATGATCTCTGCATGTGTGGTTCCTACCGTGAAACATGGAGGAGGATGTGTGATGGTGTGGGAGTGCTTTGCTGATGACACTGTCAGTGATTTATTTAGAATTCAAGGCACACTTAGCCATGCTGGTTACCACAGCACTCTGCAGYGATACGCCATCCCACCTGGTTTGTGCTTAGTGGGACTTTGGACAAGGACCCAAAACACACCTCCAGGCTGTGTAAGGGCTATTTGACCAAGAAAGAGAGTGGTGGAGTGCTGCATCAGAGGACCTGGCCTCCATAATCACCCGACCTCAACCCAATTGAGATGGTTTGGAATGAGTTGGACCGCAGAGAGAAGAAAAATCAGCCAACAAGTGCTCAGTATATGTGGGAACTCCTTCAAGACTGTTGTAAAAGCATTCCAGGTGCTGGTTGAGAGAATGCCAAGAGTGTGCAAAGCTGTCAAGGCAAAGGGTGGCTACTTTAAAAAAATAATATATATATAGTTTGATTTGTTTAACACTTCTTTTGGTTACTACATGATTCCATATGTGTTATTTCAAAGTTTTGATGTCTTTGCTAATATTCTACATTGTAATAAATAGAACAAATMAAATAAAACCCTTGAACTTTTGACTGGTACTGTCGTTCTAACACTCAGACTACCTCACATAAGCAGCATGTGCTTCTTAATGGGGCTTTGCTGAGTCTGTGTTCACAACATTAATTTTACTGGTCCAGGCCAGATATAAACTCAGCAAAAAAAGAAGCGTACCTTTTTCAGGACCCTGTCTTTCAAAGATCATTTGTAAAAATCCAAATAACTTCACAGATCTTAATTGTAAAGGGTTTAAACACTGTTTCCCATGCTTGTTCAATGAACCATAAATAATTAATGAACATGCACCTGTGGAACGGTCGTTAAGACACTAACAGCTTACAGATGGTAGGCAATTAAGGTCACAATTATGAAAACTTAGGACACTAAAGAGGTATTTCTACTGACTCTGAAAAACACCCAAAGAAAGATGCCCAGGGTCCCTGCTCAACTGTGTGAACATGCCATTGGCATGCTGCAAGGAGGCATTAGAACTCCAGAAATGTGGCCAAGGCAATAAATTGCAATGTCTGTACTGTGAGACGCCTAAGACAGGGAGACAGGACGGACAGTTGATCGTCCTCTCAGTGGCAGACTACGTGTAACAACACCTGCACAGGATTGGTACTTCTGAACATCACACCTGTGGGACCGGTACAGGATGGCAACAACAACTGCCCCAGTTTTTCCTAGCCACAGTGCTTCTACACCTGCATTGCTTGCTGTTTGGGGTTTTAGGCTGGGTTTATGAACAGCACTTTAATATATCAGCTGATGTAAGAAGGGCTATATAAATACATTTGATTTGAGTTACACCAGGAACACACAATCCCTCCATCAGTGCTCAGACTGTCCGCAATAGGCTGAGAGAGGCTGGACTAAGGGCTTGTAGGCCTGTTGTAAGGCAGGTCCTCACCAGACATCACCGGCAACAACGTCGCCTATGGGCACAAACCCACCGTCGCTGGACCAGACAGGACTGGCAAAAGGTGCTCTTTTTTATTTTACCTTTATTTAGCTAGGCAAGTCAGTTAAGAACAAATTCTTATTTTCAATGACGGCCAAGGAACAGTGGGTTAACTGCCTTCTTCAGGGGCAGAACGACAGATTTTTASCTTGTCAGCTCAGGGATTYGATCTTGCAACTTTTTGGTTACTAGTCCAACGCTCTAACCACACCTCTTCACTGACGAGTCGCAGTTTTGTCTCACCGTGGGTGATGGTCGGATTCGCGTTTATCGTCGAAGGAATGTGTTACACCGAGGCCTGTACTCTGGAGAGGGATCGATTTGGAGGTGGAGGGTCCGTCATGGTCTGGGACTGTGTGTCACAGCATCATCGGACTGAGCTTGCTTCATTGCAGGCAATCTCAACRCTGTGCGTTACAGGGAAGACATCCTCCTCCCTCATGTGGTAGCCTTCCTGCAGGCTCATCCTGACATGACCCTCCAGCATGACAATGCCACCAGCCATACTGCTTGTTCTGTGAGGGATTTCCTGCAAGACAGGAMTGTCAATGTTCTGCCATGGCCAGCAAAGAGTCCGGATCTCAATCCCATTGAGAACGTCTGGAACCTGTTGGATCGGAGGGTGAGGGCTAGGGCCATTCCCCCCAGAAATGTCCGGAAACTTGCAGGTGAAATGTCCGGAAATCTCACAGCAAGAACTGGCAAATCTGGTGCAGTCCATGAGGAGGAGATGCACTGCAGTACTTAATGCAGCTGTTGGCCACACCAGATCCAGAGGTGGGACCAAGTCATTGTTTTACAAGTCACAAGTAAGTCTCAAGTCTTAGCACTCAAGTCGCAAGTCTGACTCATATCTCAAGTCAAGACCGACAAGTATCAAGTCAAGTTTCAAGTCCTAAACTTTGAGTTTCGAGTCYTAAACAAGTCATAATGTGCTCTTCACCAAATGTAATACCATTTCATATTTTTAACAAGAGTAATAGTTAGTATATTACATTTACGCAAATCATGAATGCTTTTAAAAATATCTATATATTTATTACTTTCCAAATAAACGTTATATTTCCATGAGTAGCCATGAGAAAGACCCCCCCCCCAATAGTGATCGACTATCAAGGATCGCTATGGGGCGCAATCGGGCGATGTAGGCTTGTACACAATCGCCCAACCTTAACACACAGACACACACACACACTTTGTGTGTGGTTACAGTAGGCTAACGTATGTCAATAGTTTTAGGAACAGCAGTAACGTCAGGCAGGATTTAGGCTACCAACTGCCTAGTCAGTTGTAGCTCAATCTTGGGTGCAATGATGACGTTCCCGCACTGACTGACTGTGTGGAGGCTCATTTATTTAGCCTACATGCTACACTAGCCAAGTTATAAATTATATAGCTGTCGGCTATATTAGCCACGACTTACCGTTCTTTGTGCAGCTTCAAATGTCGAACAAAGTTGGAAATTGTTGCGCCTCCGTCTAATTTTCTTCCCGCATGTTTTGCAAGTTGCAATCTGTTTTTTTTTTTATACAGCGTCTTTATATCTGAAAATAATAATATTGGGTATCATCTTTCCAAGGGCTCCATCTGAATTCACCCGCTGACGTTCCTCTGCACTGCAACGCACAACTTTTTCTCAGCTGGCACAATTTGATTGGCTGCTGTCCGATTCAAACTCTAATCCGTTAAATGAAGAGTTGATGCGCTGCACACTTTTTTTTAATAGCATCATTTTTAATATTTGGGCTTGGGGAGGGTATCAAGTCAGCTTGGGGAGGGTATCAAGTCAGGTCGAGTCAAAAGGCTCAAGTCCAAGTTAAGTCATTGGTGTTAAAGTCGAGTTGCAAGTCATCATATTTGTGACTCGAGTCCACACCTCTGCCAGATACTGACTGTTACTTTTGATTTTGACCCCCCCCTTTGTTCAGGGACACATTATTGAATTTCTGTTAGTCACATGTCTTTGGAACTTGTTCAGTTTGTGTCTTAGTTGTTGATTCTTATGTTCATACAAATATTTACACATGTTAAGTTTGCTGAAAACAAACGCAGTTGACAGTGAGAGGACGTTTATTTTTTTGCTGAGTTTAGTATGCATCGTAGAACAACACATTTTAGGGTTAGGTTGCAGGTTAAAAGAGAAACTTCCACCCCCTCAGTTACATTCCCCCTACTAATATTGTACACAGTACATGCTCATAAATGAATTGTTCTTGAAAGAGCCATCAAAGCCTAGACTAGAGGACCGGTTTCTCTTGAGCCCTGCCATCAATCATAATCTGTGTTGCATGATTGTCCCTCAGCCATGCAGAAAACGAAGTGTCACGCTTGGAGACTGTCCTGCAACCCACCTTTCCAAAATCCTTTCACAACTGRTAGACAAAGGATGCTTTGTTCTAAAGGAGGATTTTTGTGGCCATGAGTTTGCATTCTTCCTTTGCTCATGCTAATGCCTAYATTTACAGTTGTTATATAAAAAAAACACAGCCCATACAGTATATACAAAGTGCAGCTCTGAGTATCTAGGTCTAGTTCTACATTGAGCTATAAAAATATATGTTTTTCAGACTGATATTCAACTCTGGCTGAATCCATTTGTATTTAATGGCAGTCTCTGCCACTGTGCAGAGAGACTTTTTAAAATCAGATATAGAAACTTGAGCATTAGAACAAAGCCCAGTGGATATATACAGACCTACAGTACAGGGGGAGGGAGTTCTGCTTACTCTGAAGAGTCTTCAGGGACGTCTTAACGAAGGCCTTGAATATGGACGTGTTGGTTAGCTGTCTGTCAGTAGAAACAGTGTGATGACGTGCTGTCTGGAATGTATGTGTCTCAGGCATATCCTGTCATGTTCCTGTCGTGCCTCTTAACAAAGCTATAGGTGTGTTCTCATGGCGTTGCCGTTGATATGTCCTTGATGAAGTAGCAGCCTTGCTTTGGAGCGACATGGCTCYGCTGTTCGGATGTTATTTGATGAGGCTTCTGTTAACTGAGAGTCTTTAGTCTTGTTGCCCCTGTGTGTTCCCTTGTATCAGACAGAGGGGTGACATGGGACTGGGCAGGCTCTCATCGAAGCGTGCCCGAGCTGAAGAAGTCATGCACCTGGCCGTGGTGGCCTGCGGGAACCGCCTGGACGAGACGCTTACCATGGTCAAGTCGGCCCTCCTCTTCAGCATCAAGAGGATCAAGTTCCACATCTTTGCAGAGGACCCTTTGTCCTCTCAGTTTGAAAAGAAGGTAAGTACCCTCAGGCAGGTACTAGAGTGCATGATCTAGGCTTTAGGTACGGTATGTTTCTGGAAAAGGAACACACTAATTCTYAAAATATAGGCCTTATTGAATATTTTCAGAGACTCATGCTTCTCATGCATATCTTGGTTGCTGCTCAGTAATATATTACATTTACTGCCAGATCTGAGCTTGTTTAAAAACAAAAGTCAGCTTTTTGAACTCCCTCTTGCTTCAACATCTTACAGGCTTCAGACCCTTTTATCTCAAGGCCGATCATGTCACTCAGACATTTCTCACTGCATTACCCATGCAACATTTCAGTCATCTTTAGTTTGTTTATTCACGATCCAAGCTTTACAAAGTCAATGTGTTGGGCTACTGTGTAGCTGTAAATCTAAAGGTATACATACTGGTAAATGAAAACAGCATGCATGCGTGAGGCTACATGCCCTTTGAGTGTGTATGGGGTATGGTCTGTGTAGCATGTGAACCTCCCCTTTATAATTGGCTTCATGCTAGCCAGGAAGTTGAGTTAGTTAAACCCTAAAATCAGTAGCATATGTGCAGGAGATGGAACATTCCATGTCTGGCCTTCCTGCGCTAGTCAAAAAGGAGGTAGAAGAGAAGGGGTGAAAAGGGGTTCTGGCCTCGATCTATGCACTTAGTCAACAGAAACCCGGCCAGCTCCGCCCACTGTTCTTTGTTTTGGGGCCAAATGATTTAATAATRCTGACGAATATGGAGGGCTTCAGAATCTAACGGAGCAGAAATCGTAGGCCTCTGTTGTGACAGCAGTGTTTACTTTGAGGGGSTAACCCTCAGGCTTGGACAGAATGGGCTTCAAATCGGCTACCTCTTGTTTAGGTTAGTTTCACTGGGTTAGGCGTAGTTCTAGCAACAGCTGGCAGCATTATGGTCAATGTACAACACCACTGCACTTACTGTAAAGACATGACTTCATTGGTTTACTAAGACTTCCTTAGATGTGTACAGTGCCTTTGGAAAGTATTCAGACCCTTTGACTTTTTCCACATTTTGTTAGGTTACAGGCTTATTCTAAAAGTGATTTAAATAGTCCCCCCCCCCCCTAATCAATCTAAACACAATACCCCATAATGACAAAGCAAAAGCAGGTATAGACATTTTTGCTAATTTATAATTTGTATTATTACATTTACATAAGTATTCAGATGCTTTACTCAGTACTTTGTTGAAACACCTTTGGCAGCGATTACAGTCTCCAGACTTCTTGGGTATGACGCTACAAGCTTGGCACAACTGTATTTGGGGAGTTTCTCCCATTCTTCTCTGCAGTGAGCTTGTGGGTTTTACTGACTGATCAGAGGCTACCAAGTAGCCAATRGCGACTTTGAAGGAGCTTCAGGCCTTTATGGCAAAGACTGGCCAATGTGTGCATGTGACCACAATATCACAAGTGCTCCACAAATCTGGCGTCTATGGGAGGGTGGCAAGAAAAGAAAACACTCCTCAAAAAAAGCCACATTAAGTCTTATGTAAGCTTAGCCAAAAAGCACATTGGAGATTGAGTCCAAGTGGCAAAAAGTGCTGAGGTCAGATGAGACCAAAATGGAACTTTTTGGCCTTAACGCAAAACGATATGTCCGGCGAAAACCCAATACATCTTTCCACTCAAAGAACACCATGCCTACAGTAAAGCACGGCGGTGGCAGCATCCTGTTGTGGGGGTGTTTCTCTTCAGCAGGGACTGGAGCACTTGTCAGGATAGAAGGGAAAATGGAAAGYGCAAAATACCGACAGATTCTTGAGRACCTGCAGCCCTCTGCCAGGAAGTTGAAAATGGGAAGATGGTTCACGTTTCAACATGCCAATGACCCAAAGMACACTGCCAAAGCAACCGTACAGTGGCTGAAGGACAAGAAGGTGAATGTCCTTGAGTGGCCTAGTCAGAGCCCCGACCTAAATCCAGTTGAGAATCTGTGGAATGACTTGAGTGCAGTCCATGAGCGGTCACCATGCAATTTGACTGAGTTTAAACAATTCTGCAAGGAAGAATGGGCAAATATTGCACAGTCTAGGTGAGCAAAGTTCGAGACGTATTCAAAGAGACTCATGGCTATAATTCAAGCAAAAGGTGGTTCCACCAAGTATTAACTCAGGGGTGTTCACTTATCCAAATAGGGTATTTTACTGTTTTTAATTAAAAATTTCAGATTTTTTTTCTCCCACTTGCATATTGTGGGTTACTGTAAGGCTGTAGGCAACAAAAGGTGAACATTTTGAAAGTGGGTGGTGACTTTCTATACCYACTGTAAATAAGGTATGTTTTTTATTTGTAATAAATTTGCTAAAATATCTGAACCTGTTTTCGCTTTGTCATTTATGGGGTATTGTGTGCAGATTGCTGAGGATTATGATAATTTTTTATCCATTTTAGAATAAGGCTGTAACATAACAATGTGGAAAAAGTCAAGAGGTCTGAATACTTTCTGAAGGCACTGTATGTAGACTTGAACTCTCAGGAGTGTATGGTGTCCGAATAAGGAATATTTCCATTTGCTCTTTCAGTGATCCCTCTCCCATACACCTTGACTCAACCTTTCGAGTTGCAGTTTTGTTACTTTGGATGTTAGATATGCGACGATAAAGGAGACACCTTGTGATGGCATCTTAAAATGGCTGTGCTGCCTCCCGGGTGGCGCAGTGGTCTAGGGCACTGCATCGCAGCGCWAGCTGTGCCACCAGAGTCTCTGGGTTCGCGCCCAGGCTCTGTCGCAGCCGGCCGCGACCGGGAGGTCCGTGGGGCGACTCACAATTGGCCTAGCGTTGTCCGGGTTAGGGAGGGTTTGGCCGGTAGGGATATCCTTGTCTTATCGCGCTCCAGCGACTCCTGTGGCGGGCCGGGCGCAGTGCGCGCTAACCAAGGGGGGCGGGTGCACGGTGTTTCCTCCGACACATTGGTGCGGCTGGCTTCCGGGTTGGAGGCGCGCTGTGTTAAGAAGCAGTGCGGCTTGGTTGGGTTGTGCTTCGGAGGACGCATGGCTTTCGACCTTCGTCTCTCCCGAGCCCGTACGGGAGTTGTAGCGATGAGACAAGATAGTAATTACTAGCGATTGGATACCATGAAATTGGGGAGAAAAGGGGGTAAAAAAATCAAATAAAAATGGCTGTGCTACCTCTAACAGATGATGATGGTGTCTAGTAACTTTGTAGTTTCTTTTTCAGCTGAGCCAGTGGGCCCGTGCTGTCTCCAACAAGTTCCAGTACAGTATCTACCCAATCACGTTCTCTGTGGGGAATGCAGAGGAATGGAAAAAGCTGTTCAAGCCTTGCGCTGCCCAGAGGCTGTTTCTCCCTGTAAGGCTGCAGCACATTTTCTCTCACCTCTCTGTGTACTATATCGTATTTATCAAACATATACACTGATTTAAACTGATAGAGATATATATTCATCAGCAAATGTGTTTAGATAATTGTCCAGGCCATCTGTTTCCTATTTCTGTTCCACTCTGGGTTGCATTCTGACCCCAATGCATTTTCTATTAGATAGATAGGTTTAGCTTAGTTTACGCAAGCATACGAGTGATATACCCAGAGAATAATAGTGTATCCTTTTATTATGGATTTTACTTGTTGTATTACATTTGTATATAATCAATTACCTTAGCATGGTAATATATATGGATTTATTCATACCCATTGACCTTTACTTAACAAACCAGCAATCCCCAGAGATTGAATTCAATGGACATGCATATGTCTTTTTTTTTATGGACTATCTTTGAATCAGTGTGCACACACACATTGCTTTCTCTTCGTACACATTGCATCACATCGTTGTAAAAAGTGGTAAGCAAWCCATGACTGCCATTTGATTGATTGGCAGATGATTCTCCAYAAACCATATACTTTGCAGGTGCCAAGTGATATTTGATTCTCATCAGGAACAGATTGCTTTGTGGTTGTTCTCTTCCCTCAAGCCATTGTAGGTTTTGAAATGGCACATACTGTATGCATAAAGGTCTGTCACTGGAATAGGAAAAAATTTGATATTCTGATTGTAACTTACACATGATTGTCGTGACAATAGGTGATCCTGAAGGACGTGGACTCTCTACTCTACGTGGATACAGATGTGCTGTTCCTCAGGCCCATGGATGATATGTGGAGTTTCCTCAAGGCCTTCAACACCACCCAGCTTGCTGCTATGGCCCCAGAGCATGAGATCCCCAAGATTGGCTGGTACAGCCGCTTCGCACGCCACCCCTTCTACGGGGTCACCGGGGTCAACTCTGGAGTCATGCTGATGAACCTCACAAGGATCCGAAGAACTTTGTTCAAAGTAAGGATCATCAATCAATCAACATTTTGGTCAWATTCCCTGTCCCATGTCACTCACTACTGAGAATTTCTGCCCTGTTGTCCACCTCTGAGTTAAATCTCTAAGGAGAGTAGTTGTATCATTCAATCATATGTCTGAAGCCAGCCAGCTTAAGATATGGCACTTATTGGCACTCCGTCTCAACAGTTGGAGTGCTCAATGTAGCGTAGGCCATGATTTAAGGCTCTGTGATTGTCACACTCACATTAGAGCAGTGCTTCAGCACACTCGAGCTCAACTTGGCATTTCCCTGCATCCAAGAAAGAGCATTACAAATTGTAACTTGGGGAATACYTGGCTAAAACTCTGTAAATTTGCTCCTTTCAAATTGGGCAATTCTGTAGTGTAAGATGTGTAGCTGCTACTTGGGTTGTGGAGTAAACCAGTCCTTGTTCCTACTCCAGAACAGCATGATACCCAGTGGCCTGTCATGGGAGGACCTCCTCCACCCACTCTACCAGAAGTACAAGAACCACATCACTTGGGGCGACCAAGACCTCCTCAACATTATCTTCCACTACAACCCAGGTACACTCTACCACACCACAAATACGAAAATAAAATGGTATATCATTTCACCGCCATTCATGTTGACAGCAAGAGCTGTACTTAGGCTTGCATCAATTTACAATGTTTCCCCAAAACATGATTCCAAGGGTGGTTGCATAAATGTAATCTTGTATGGAATTCAATACAATTCCTTCAGGCAGGTGTCGTTATTGGTTTTCCTGCTCTAATACAACCACAAGAAAGAACTCTCCTGAATGAGGTCAATGCTGTGGAACTAAACAAGCCTGCGGCTGCAGCAGATTCAGTCACAAGTACTAAGTGTTCCAAGCCTTAAGTAGACTTGGCAGGAGCATTGTTTGTCTGACAACATGAATGGAACCTGCCTGCTAAACAAGCATATCCCTAGCAGCATCCCCAAATACATATATTTTTTTGAAGGGCCATGTGGAGGGAGCAGCCAGTCACTGTGAACGATCTGCATCCAACATGGAAAGACTTTAGTCTCTGGCATGTGTCTGATCCTTCTCCTTTTATGTCTGCCCGTAACCCGGTCTCAGAGCATTTAGTATTATTCTGTACGTAAATCCGAGACACTCCATTTAGTGTATGTTACATTTAATATGGTTCTATCAGACAGATGGTTACTTAAGGAAAAAACAAAAGTGGGGTGGATGGATGGGTGAGTTCGAATCTCATCACGGACAACTTTAGCATTTTAGCTAATTATCAACTACTTTTGAGCAACTTTGAAACTACTTAGCTAACCCTTCCCCTAACTTTAACCATTTTAGCTAACTCTTCACATAGCCTTAACCCTTCCCCTTTAACCTAACTCCTAAACTTAACCCTAACCCCTAACCCATCTAGCAACACAATGGTTGCGAGTTCAAATCTCATCACGGACAACTTTAGCATTTTGGCAACTAACTACTTTTTAGCTACTTTGCAACTACTTAGCTAACCCTAACTTTAACCCTTCACGTAACCTTAACCCCGCAGCTTAACTAACGTTGGTGAGCTAGTTAACGTTAGCCACCTAGCTAGAATTAGTAACATATCATATGTTTGGCAAATTCAACATATTGTACATTTAGCAAATCTTTTACATAATACGAAATGTAATTCGTAACATATCATATGAAATAGGTGATGGACATCCACAAAATAATACATACTATACATCATACGAAATGGAGTGTCTGGATTTACTTACAGAATAATACGAAATGCTCTGAGACTAGGTTGCTGCCCTTGTTTCTGGTTGAAGGGGATTCTCCATTGGTGTTTTTCTCTCTTCCCAAGCCAAGATTTAATGCATTTTTAAAAGGACTAGAATCATTTTAGTTGTGAAGCAAGCCATTTGATAATTTACCTGTTTTGGGATCAGCAAAACATGAGTTCTGAACGATTATCATTGTAGGTTGAAGTCATTCGTTTTTTTCCCTAAATGCTGTCTTTGGTACTAATCAGTTTTATTTATTTTTTTTTTTTCAATACTGGTGTCACAGTATACATTATGGTAAGCTTTGAGACATTGTGCAGAAATCTGACAGACATGTAATGGTGTGTTCCTGTGTTTGCAGAGTCTCTGTACACCTTCCCATGCCAGTGGAACTACAGGCCTGATCACTGCATGTATGGGAGCAACTGTAAAGGAGCGGAACAGGAAGGCGTGTCCATTCTCCACGGGAACCGAGGAGTGTATCATGATGACAAGCAGCCAGCMTTTAAAGTAGTGTATGATGCAATACATGAGGTAAGAACAATCTATTCATTTGAGTGGATTGTTTCACTAAAAACTGCACGTTTCTTTACTAGATTGCCGGTTACATCCTTTGGGACAAAGGCAACAAAATATGAAGGGGGAGGATCTCAGAAAATTATCAATCTTGGTATTAAATCCTTCTGTCCTTTTCTCTCCTTGGAAATGCTGTGGAAATGTTAACGTAAGGAAATCCTTGTCTCACCGCAACATCAGCCCCCTCTGCTGTCCATAGATAAGCCTTTTATTAACCAGACAATTTGATTCATATCCATCCCCTTCTACTGTACCTACWGTAAGCCAATGGCACAGTTGATTTATAAGAGGTTTGATAAGCTACCACTACTGGTGTCTAACCCTGAGGCCTGCAATGATTCTGTTTTACAGTACCCCTTTGAGGACAACTTGTTCCAGTCGCTGTTCTATCCCCTCCAGACCAAGTTTCTGGACACYGTCAACACCCTGTGTGGTCGGATTCCCCAGGTGTTTCTCAAACAGGTAGAGAAAACCATGAGGACCGTGTACGAGAAGAAAGTGGTCCGTCATGTGAAGCCTCCACCTAAATAACTACAGGAAACTGGATAGAGGAAGTTGTTTCTGACATCACTATGGGAATCTTTCTGTGGAAGATGTGCAATGTCAGGAGTCCCCAGACCAGACTGCCATATTATGACTGACTGAACTAGTATGGAAACTGATTGATGGAATCAGAATGCGTTGCACAGCGGATCACAAATGACATTCCATTTGATTGGAATGGTGGAATGGATCATGATGATCATGTAGGACAGGCATTCAGTGCTGGTCAATGATGCCGTGTGTGGGGTAAGCTTGCCTTATCACCCACTTAATTGTTTTTACAGAAACTGATTTACAGGTAAAAATGTGATTGGCTTCATAATTTGTTTAATACCTTTTTTAAGTACAATGCTTTCTTCAGGTCAGGATTAAGTCCTGGTGGAGAGAATTAAGTGGGAATTAAAAAATGGCAGAGGTAATTTTGTTTCTCTTAAAATGTGCATGAAAGTGTCTGCCGTAACACCTTTATACCTGAGGCTTCTGGAAATGGTTTGAAATGTTCCTACTCTGCATGGAGGTCAGCGCCTAACTGATCCTTTTATGTCAAACAAAGCTAATGGGTCTTTGCTTAACCAGAGCTTTCTGTCAAAGACAAAATCACTTGCATATCTGTACATGTGGATGTGATTCAACATGTCCAGTTCTCCAAATGCCAACGACAGTATTAAACACAGTATCATGAACATATCATACACTAGAAATGACCATTCATATTTTGTATAGATGTATAGGTAAAGGCCCTATTGCAGGGGTAGGCAACCCTGTTCCTGGAGTGCCRCAGGCACTTCATGTTTTTGCTTTAGCTGACCTGGAAGACAAGGTGTGTTGAATTTATGCAATCACTGAAGTGATCAATTAGGTCAGGTGTGGTGCCTTAGTTKGAACAAAAATCCTGCAGTACTCCAGGAACAGGGTTGCCTGCCCTATTGCATTGCGGTAATAGTTTGACTTGTGCAAATAGAACAGGGCATGCATACCATTAGTCCTCTATTCAATTGTCATTGCAAATCCCTATATGCATTGCAAATCCCTATATGAAGAAGCAGTGTAGTTGTCACAGATCAAAACTACCAAAGTGCTAGTGCTTATAGTCGGACAGTATTTTCAAAACTATGTGCCATGTGTATTAATAAATGCTCTTAAAATGTTTATTTTGTTTGTGCAAGAAAAGGACAGTAAACTTAATGAAAGTGTCTTGCTATAAAGTCATACTATCAGTGAGTGATACAGTATGTGTACTCTGGGATTTATAATGTGACGTTCGTGTAGCCTGCTCCATCGGTTGTCATGTGTGTTTACCGGTAATCATTTCAACTGGAAACTCAAGATGGTTGTATTTATACATGCTTATGTTTACTCTTTTTTCAGAATAAAGAAAATGCCAACAGTTCTGTGTCTATATTAGTGGAACATAAGATATGCACAGCCTTGCAGCTATAGATTCAAGACATTTTAAATATAACATGCAGGGGACACYCAGTGGTTTGTCAGATGTATGCCCATCCTGAAGTACATAACGTGAAGAAAGCAAGGCAATGATTTTTAGAGGATAGGTATCTTTTATAGAAGAAACCCTTCAGCTTGAAGGTGCTGGCATGAATGTACAGTGCGTTCGGAAAGTATTCATACCCCTTGACTTTTTCCACATTTTGTTACGTTACAGCCGTATTCTAAAATTGATTAAATTAATGTTTTCCCTCAATCTACACACAATACCTCATAATGACAAAGTTAAAAGTTATTTTTGCACTTTTTTTTATTTTTATCTTTTTTAAACATCTGATTTACTTAAGTATTCAGACCCTTTGCGATGAGACTCAATTGAGCTCATGTGCATCCTGTTTTCATTGATCATCCTTGATGTTTCTACAACTTGATTGGAGTCCACCTGTGGTATATTCAATTGATTTGACATTATTTGGAAAGGCACATCTACCTACAGTGCATTCGGAAAGTTTTCAGACCCCATGACTTATTCCACATTTTGTTACGTTACAGCCTAATACCCCATAATGACAGCAAAAACATGCTTTTAGACATTTTTGCAAATGTATAAAAAATATGAAATCATATTTACATACGTATTCAGACCCTTTACTCAGTACTTTGTTGAAGCACCTTTGGCAGCTATTGATTAGAGCCTCGTGTTCTTGGGTATGACGCTACAAGCTTGGCACCTGTATTTGGGGAGTTTGTCCCATTCTTCTCTRCAGATCCTCACAAGCTCTGTCAGGTTGGATGGGGAGCGTTGGATGTTYGATTGGATTCAAGTCCGGGCTCTGGCAGGGACACAAGGACATTCAGAGACTTGTCCCGAAGCCACTCCTGCGTTGTCTTGGCTGTGTGCGTAGGGTTGTTTTCCTGTTGGAAGGTGCGAAGGACCTCTCTGTACTTTGTTCCGTTCATCTTTCCCTCGATCCTGACTAGTCTCCCAGTCCCTGCCGCTGAAGAACATCCCCACAGCATGATGCTGCCACCATGCTTTACCGTGGGGATGGTGCCAGGTTTCCTCTAGACRTGAAGCTTGGCATTCAGGCCAAAGAGTTCAATATTGGTTTCATCAGACCAGAGAATCTTGTTTCTCATAGTTGGAGTCCTTTAGGTGTCTTTTGGCAAACTCCAACCGGGCTGTCATGTACCTTTTACTGAGGAGTGGCTTCCGACTGGCCACTCTACCATAAAGGCCTGATTGGTGGAGTGCAGCAGAGATACTTGTCCTTCTGGAAWGTAGAGACAAAGATTTGTATAACTAAACCAAGATAGACCACAATTTATCGTTTACAATGGGAACAAATGAGTCATAGTGGGCAGAGCCAAACACGGACTAGCGATATCCTATTGGCGMGTTCTAGTAAACATCTCCATATGTCTGTTAGGGAACGCCTAATCTAAAGTGCGCGTGTGCAGTAACTATATTCGTCTTTGCACTCTTAAACGGCGCGATTTTKAAAAACCTTTGCAAAGGGTAAAGTCTACAAAACTTAGTCCACTCTGTTCATAAAATATTCTAGTTTTGGGAACAGACGACTGTATTGAGATCAAATGTTTAATCGATGAGAAAATTTGCAGAATGTTGGYCAAAATCAATCTCGTTCCATCTTCTTCCACTGCCCGCCATATTTGGTAGTGAGTGGAAACGCCAACCGGATGCTTCACATTTATACTTCCAGTGAAATATCTGTCATTATTCTAGCTGTGGTAGAGAGGTCAATAACGGTATAATGCATTGAGCCTATTGAACTCGATCCGAAACAATATAATTGCCATGGAAACGCGTGGGGGAAAGGACCGTGGGTCGAGATCCTGGGTCGCCTCATTTCCCCCAGCAAAATTAGCCTACATTTAGGCTCTTGTTTATGTGTATTTCACACTGTTGAGGTCAAAATCGGAGTATGACGCTTGTATGGATGCCAAGTCAACCCYGATGTCGTTAACAATCGACTGCATTACAGTTAAAAACAGTATTGACTAGCACCACCGATTTCTGTATGCCAGTTAATACGAACGGAAGTTAGCCTTTATCAGTCACTTCTTCTAAACCTGAAAATGGATCACTTGTAAATGTTATACAGCCAAAAACAGTAAATCCAAATCGGACTTTAGTAACCACATTGTGAGCTATGTTATAATATAATCACAACAGATTTGAAGAATATTCACTTTGTTAGATGATATTTGTTGAATGTACCCCCATCTGGTCTGCGTTCCAATGATCMTTTACTTAATCTATTTTGCAACTTGTTGAACAGCAGCGTACTCCCTGTACTTTCTGCGTTCTGAATCTGATCCGCAATGACCTCACGAGCGCCATATTAAAACGCTTCTTCTTCCCCTTACATGTTATGGGGCAGCGCTATCCGGGATGCTTTGGACGTCCATACCCTAACCAAAAAATGTGTATAACTAAACCTACATCTCATTGTTATATCTCATTGTTAGAACCTTAATCCATACCCTAACCATAACATACTAACCTTAAAACCTATCTTTACCATTTTACATTTCAACTTCAATGTGGGCTATGGACGTCCCAAGGATCCCAGGTAGAATGGACCCACTACTTTTTTGTGTTGAACGCAGCCACCACTAGTCTGCCTCTTGCTCCAAGAGATTGACAGAGGACAACAACATGATGGAAATTGACTCACTCCAAGAGGCGTTTAAAGGTTTTTGGGTTTCTTATGAATAGCGTAATACTTAAAGAAAGTCAGACTTTTTGTTTGACTTTTTTCTATACTACAGTGGTTATATTGCCATAAGGTGTTGAATGTAGCTAACGTTAGCTAGCTATAAGCGTATGTTAGCTAGTCAGCTAATGCTAACATTCGGAAGAATAAGCAATGTTGCGTTAGCGTTTCCCCTTTAGCTTAAAGGTAGCTAGCTATYAATTCTCAAACCACCAGAGGTTTATATATTTATTTCTGGATTCAACAATTTAACTAGCTAGTTAGCCATGGTGCTGTTGACAACTCCATCGCACAGCTAACGTTAGMTTAGCTAGCTAACGTTAGCAAACTAATGAACTGATTAAGTTAGCTACCGGTAGTTAGCAATGATGTATACACCATTGGTAGTTAGCTACCATTTCCAGTTAGTTGGATTGTGAACTTTTCTATTGACTACGTTAGTTAGCTAACTAGCCAGTAAGACAATACTATGAAGGTAATTGTTGATGTTATGTAGCTAACTGGCAAGTTGTCCAGCGAGYTAGCTAACATGCTAGCTTGCAAGTTTGAGTTCACTTAACCTGGCCAATGCCAATGGCCACAATTAGCTAGCTCGCTGGGTAKGTCGCTATAAAGGTTTATGAGAACACAATTACATTTTCAGTTGGTGTCACTGTTAGTTAGCAAGCTAGCTAAGTCGATCGGCTCCATTTGGCATTTTCCTTTCTTGAGCTGGTGAGCTAAATGGCTGAACAAATCAAATCAAATGTATTTATATAGCCCTTTTTACATCAGCTGATATATCAAAGTGCTGTACAGAAACCCAGCCTAAAACCCCAAACAGCAAGCAATGCAGGTGTAGAAGCACGGTGGTTAGGAAAAACTCCTAGAAAGGCCAAAACCTAGGAAGCAACCAGGCTATTAGGGGTGGCCAGTCCTCTTCTGGCTGTGCTGGGTGGAGATTATAACAGAACATGACCAAGATGTTCAAATGTTCATAAATGACCAGCATGGTCAAATAATAGTAATCACAGTGAACAGGTCAGGGTTCCATAGCCGCAGGTAGAACAGTTGAAACTGGAGCAGCAGCACGGCCAGGTGGACTGGGGACAACAAGGAGTCATCATGCCAGGTAGTCCTGAGGCATGGTCCTAGGGCTCAGGTCCTCCGAGAGAGAGAATGAGAGAGAGCATACTTAAATTCACACAGGACACCGGATAAGACAGGAGAAATACTCCAGATATAACAGACTGACCCTAGCCCCCCGACACAAACTACTGCAGCATAAATAGCATGAACACACTGACAGTGTTGTAGTCACAAGTCATCATTAACATTAGCTAGTTAACGTCAATGGTTTCATAAGCAAGCCAATCTATCCAAAGTTCCCTGCTCTGTTGTGTTGTGCTAACTGACTTGATATCACTGTTCTCTTTAGACTTTGACAATAAAGGGAAGAAAGAAGTGGCACCGCTGCTCGACCAGTTTCTGTGTCATGTTGCGAAGACTGGAGAAACCATGTAAGGAATGTTCATATTGTCAAGCTTGTAGCTACAGATATCATGCATATGAGAGGATGAAGCATGCTCAGTGGGATAACTTCAACATCACTGGTTGAAATTATGTAAAAGGCATAGTCCTAGATCATGCCTAGTCTTCTCTTCTGCATGTGCTGTATTATTTTTGCTAAGAGATCTGTGCTCTGTCTTTCCAGTGTTCAGTGGTCTCAGTTTAAAAGCTATTTCCTCTTCAAACTGGAGAAGGTGATGGACGACTTCAATGCCTCAGSACCCGATCAAAGGGGGGTAGCCAATCCCAATGTGGACTCCATTCCATTTGAGGACATGAAGGAGAGGATACTGAAGATTGTGAATGGATACAATGGGTAGGTACCAGTATAACCTTTTAGAATCAACTGTTTTCTTGCGATCATGTCATGCCATCTAAAGAGTTAACGTTGCTGACTTTGTGGTGGTTGTACAAGGGCGCCATCTACTGGAGAGGCTTTCTAGATGTCACATGTACTGTAGTGCTCAAATTTMTTTTTTMTTTTTTTWACCTTTATTTAACTAGGCAAGTCAGTTAAGAACAAATTCTTATTTACAATGACGTCCTAGGAACAGTGGGTTAACTACCTTGTTCAGGGGCAGAAAGACAGATTTGTACCTTGTCAGCTCGGTGATTCGATCTGGCAACCTTTCTGTTACTGGCCCAATGCGCTAAACCCTGGCCCAGCGCGCTAACCCCTGGCCCAGCGCTCTAACCCCTGGCCCAGCGCGCTAACCCCTGGCCCAGCGCTCTAACCACTAGGCTACCTGCCGCCCCAATGGCAACCATATTGTAAACACGCATGTCATTATAGTTTATTTTATACCTATCTAATTTCACTTTTTTCTTGAGCTAGCCCTACCTCAGGTTTATTTGAGTAACCTCCTTACTTACTTCCCTCAGAATTCCGTTTACGATTCAGCGTTTGTGTGAGCTGCTTACAGAACCCAAGAGGAATTACACAGGGACAGAGAAATTCCTCAGAGGTGTTGAGAAGGTGAGTGGAGTGCCATGTCTGTTTAGGARCAGTTGTGCAGTGTTATACTAGATTAGATGTGTGTAGTCTCTATATGTTGTATAGTATTTATTTTTTGAAGTGTTTGTGTTGAAGGGTTTTTCTTCTTCCAGAATGTGATGGTGGTCAGCTGTGTGCATCCTACTTCAGAGTAAGTGTTGTTTTTGTCCTTATTGTTATACATTATATCAAGGAAACATTTTTACAAAGAGGTGATTCGTTGTATTTATACTGAACAAAAATATGAATGCAACATGCAACAATTTCAACGATTTTACTGAGTTACAGTTCATATAAGGAAATCAGTCAATTGAAATAAATTCATTAGGCCTTAATCTATGGATTTCACAACTGGAAGGGCCTGGGAGGGGATAGGAGGGCATAGGCCCACCCACCGGGGAACTGGCCCAGCCAATCAGAATGAGTTTCCCCACACAAAATGGCTTTATTACAGACAGAAATACTCTTCGGTTTCATCAGCTGTCCGGATGGCTGGTCTCAGATGATCCCACAGGTGAAGAAGCCGGATGTGGAGGTCCTGGGCTGGCGTGGTTACACGTGGTCTGCGGTTGTGAGGCCAGTTGGAAGTACTGCCAAATTCTCGAAAATGACATTGGAGGCAGCTTATGGTAGAGAAATGAACGTTAAATTATCTGGCAACAGCTCTGGTGGATATCCTGAAGTCAGCATGCCAGTTGCATGCTCCCCCAATTTAAGACATCTGTGACATTGTGTTGTGTGACAAAACTGCACATTTTAGTGGCCTTTTATTTTACCCAGCACAAGGTGCACCTGTGTAATGATCATGCTTTTTAATACGCTTCTTGATATGCCACACCTTTTAGGTGGATGGATTATCTTGGCAAAGGAGAAATGCTCACTAACAGGGATGTAAACATTTGAGAGAAATAAGCTTTTTGTGTGTATGGAACATTTCTGGGATCTTTTATTTCAGCTCATGAAATGTGGGATCAACACTTTACATGTTGCGTTTATATTTTTGTTCAGTATAGGTTATATGAAGTAAAATATTTTTTGAATTACTTTGTTTCTCTCTGTCATGAAGGAAAAACGGATGCAGTGGTGTGAATAGAATGAATGGTGTTATGTTGCCTGGGAACGCATCTGCTTTTACGGAGAGGTAAAGCTCAAATGACAGGTTCCTATTTTCTCACCCTAGTTTCCTCAGTGATAATTGCCTAAAGGTAAACCACTCACATTTCTGACACTTTTCTTACACTACATTTCTTTCACTCTTCCTCTATTTTCTTGCAGGAAAGTGAATGGCCCAGGGACCCCCAGGCCGCTGAACAGACCAAAGCTCTCTCTAGCGACAAACGGCCTACCGGACAGTACAGAAAACAAAGACCCTACCACAGAGCAGGGACATGACAAACCCTCCAGGTACTTCAGTTGCTACYCAACAGACCGTGTGATACTCAGTTCCTACTTTTTTCTTTTGATGAATTGAATGTGTGATGAATCTTCGCTCTCTCAGTGAGGTGTCGGCATCAGGTACCCAGGGGAGCTCTGTGAAGAACAAGCACCATGCCGACGAGGAAGAAGAGGATATGGAGGCTGAGCAACACGAGGTGAAGAGGCTCAAGTTCAGCAAAGAGGATGAGCAGGAGGGGGACACCCTCAGACACGGCCACAATGACAGTTTGTCGGAAGAGGCAGAGTCCATGGTCCAGGAGGAGGAGGAGGACGAGAAGAGAAGTGAGGCTCCCAGTACTGCTGGGACTTGTGAAGACCAAGGTAGGACTGGTTTTTCACTCTTTATTTTCGCCCATCATGCCGACATGCATTGCTGGTACAATCCTTTGTGGATATTAGTACGTGTATGAGCAGAACCAGGAGTTGCCTGAATTGGCAGAATTCTGAGGTGTTCATCGTAGGTTCAGCTTATCTGCTTGCCAGATCTACATCAACCCTTATGCAGTTAACATTAGTAACTCTATTTTTGTGTCCTTGCCTGTCCCACAGAGCCATCGAGCACACAGTTGGAGCCATCAGCAGGGCCCGGGGAGGACGACCAGGCAGAGAGGGAGGTTCCTTGTGGCTCCCAAGAGGAATGTAATGACATGGACCAGTCAGAACAGCAGGCCCCTGCTGGCGTCCTGGAGAGCCCTGAGACGCGGGACAGCGATGAGGGCAGTGACCCAGTCAGCAGCAGCAGTAGTGTCAGCAGCAGTTGCAGTGAGGAGAGTGGAGCCAGGGAAGAGAGAGCCTCTGCTCCCTCCAGCAGTACTTCTGAGCCACCTGCAGAGGGCGCCATGGAGAGCGGTAGCCTGGACACTGGGACCAGTGAGGAGCCCATGGAGCAGGACTAGGACCTCAGCATCCATCTGTTGACTATTTAGAACATCTGTCCTCAAGTCCAGCTTGAGTGTCACCGGTGAAGGGGATGCGCCATCCTGGTCCCCTAGATACTTTACGCCTTGTCTACATTTTGGGCACTCCTCAAAATGACCACCTGATGTGGGCATAAACATTTTTATTTTGAATCAAATATAAACTGGATTTTTTTTCTACATTATTTAGAGTTTTCATTTTAAGGCTTGTGGTCTCTAGAGGTCTTTGTTTCAGCCTTGATCAGTCTTTGGGGTTGCAGATGATGTTTGTTGTAGCTGTGCTGATAGGTCGGGGTGTTCGCTGGCTTTTTYCCCTCATCAGTTTAAGCATTTGTCAGGAAAAGTAAACCAGGCAGTTTTTTCCCTATAGCCAGTTTCTCTCTGTGGATTATCACCTCTGCCACACCAGAGTCGAGACAAAGCTATCGCCGCTAATTAACTTCCTCATTATTTATGCTGTCAGTTACTCACTCCGGCGATGAACTAGCTATAATCATTTCTGTTTCTGACTGAAGCACAAGCCTTAGCATCCAGCTCATACCACTGTTTTTACTCGTGCYGCCATCTTGGTTGTTGAAAAAATTTATATTTCCTTGTTTGTTGTTTTCCCCCCCATCAATTTTCCTCGTGAGTTGGGAGTATTGAAATAGATTTTCCATATGTGTCCTTATTCTCCTTTTTAAATGCATCTATTTTCTTTGCGATGATACACTACCGACCCAACTCAGAGTAATATAACATGCTACCTTTTACCTTAAAATGTAACATATCATTTTGGGTGCATTGAACCATCATTTATATGAACATTTCAACTGAATTACTTATTTTGGAAAATATGTTTTTTGACAGCCAGTTATTTCATTTCCAAAACCAGCTGTAAGTACAAAGATGACTTCTGCTTTGTATTGTGATGTCACCAAGTTGTTTGACTGACAGATATCCAGAGCATTTACTGGTTACCAGCTTTACACCTGTTTCTGCAGCTGTACTTTTTGATATGTAGAATTTTAAATTTCTGTAAAGTAGATTTTTGTAGATTGTGATACAGTATATGTTCACTGCCTTTGTGAAACCATATATAATTGTATAGTTTGTGTATGCTCTGAATGATTGGGCTTTCAATGCGGTATTCAGATAAAGCAATAAATGTAAAAAAAAAAAAATTGTGGTCATGCATTCTTTCTTGAGGCCTTCCATCTATTCCACTGAGCTGCTCTTAAAGGCTTTCGCATGTTCACCTTCCTGATGATCAGATCACCTCTTATGTAATGACGTCTTAACATCTCTGCRGACTTATTCTAATAAATGTGTTGTTGAAGACGTGAGCTTCTTAAGCTGGGTTTGCTATTATGTGGTCAAATGCTCAGTTCAGGGCGATCAGTAATCAACTGATTACCCTGTCAGATTTCTATGTCATGTTTGAACATGTAGTTCTGGTTGWACTACGAGTCCATATTGAGCTTATATGAAATCCCGCTACGCCCTCCCACGAATCATCAAAACAGGCGACGCGTCAATACAGGATCGAATCTTACTACACCTATTCTGATGCAGGGCTTGCAAACAGATTACAAAGGGAAACCCAGTGCCGCAAGCTTACCAGTCAAGATAAATGTCTTCTACGCTCGCTTCGAGGCCAGCAACACTGCACCATGAATGAGAGCACCAGCTGTTCCTGTGGTCACACTCTGTAGCCGATGTAAGACCTTTAAACATGTTAACATTAAGACAGATTACCAGGACACRAACTCAGAGCATGTGCTGACCAGCTGRTAGGTGTCTTCACTGACATTTTCAACCACTCCCTGACCCAATCTGTAATACCTACATGTTTCAAGCAGACCACCATAGTCTGCCCAAGAATGCCAAGGTATCCCGTCTACATGACTATCGCCCTGTAGCATTCACATCTGTAGCCATGAAATGCTTTGAAAGGCTGGTCATGGCTCACATAAACAGCATCATTCCAGACACCCTGGACCCACTCCAATTTGAATACCACCCCAATAGATCAAAACATTTCTCAATCTCTTGCACTGCCCTTTCCCACCTGGACAAGAGGACAATCTATGTGAGAATTCTATTCATTGACAACAGCTCAGCGTTCAACACCGTAGTGCACTCCAAGCTCACCTCTTCAACTGGATCCTGGACTTTCTGATGGGGCGCCCCCAGCTGGTGAGGGTAGGCAACAAAACATGCATCACACTGACCCTCAAAACGGGGGCTCCCTCAGGTGCATGCTTAGTCCTCTTCTGTACTCCCTGTTCACCCACGACTCCAACACCATCATTAAGTTTGCCAACAACACGACGTGGTAGGCCTGATCACCGACGACGATGAGACAGCCTTTAGGGAGAAGGTCAGAGACCTTGCAGTGTGGTGGAAGGACAACAACCTCTCTCTCAACGTCACCAACACAAATGAGCTGATCGTGGACTACAGGAAATGGAGGGCCGAGCAGGCCCCCATTCACATCAACAGAGCTGTACTGGAGCCGGTCAAGAGCTTCAAGTTCGTTGGTGTCCACATCACTAAGGATCTATCATGGTCCAAACACTCCAACACAGTCGTGAAGAAGGCATGTAAATGCCTCTTCCCATTCAGGAGGCTGAAAAGATTTGTCATGGTCCCTCAGATCCTCAAAAAGTTCTACAGCTGCACCATTGAGAGCACCTTAACTGGGTGCATCACCGCTTGGTATGGCAGCTGCTTGGCATCCAACCGCAAGGCACTACAGAGGGTAGTGCGTATGGAGCCGAGCTCCCTGACATCCAGGACCTCTATACCAGGCGGTGTCAGAGGAAGGCCCCAAAAAATGTCWTAGACTCCAGTCACATAAGTCATAGACAGTTCTCTCTGCTATTGCACGGCAAACGATACCGATGCACSAAGTCTGGAACAGACAGGCCCCTGAACCGCTTCTATCCCAAGCCATAAGACTGCTAAATAGTTAGTTAAATAACCAAATAGCTACCCGGACTATCTGCATTGACCCTTTTTGCACCAACATTTTTGACTCATCACATACACAGCTCCTACTGTTTATTATTTGTCACTTTATTCCTAGTTATATGTACATCGCTACCTCAATKACCTCGTACCCCTGCACATCGACTCCGTAYCCCGTGTATYTAGCCAAGTTATCATTTGTCATTGTGTWTTTATTATTACGTGTTTTACTTTTCTATTATTTCTATTATTTTCTTTCTCTCTGCAAGTAAGCATTTCACTGTTAGTCTACGCCTGTTGTTTATGGAACATTTGACAAATACTATTTTATTTGAATTGGCCTGAGCTCTTAAGATCTGAAGACTAATGTCTAGGCTTAGGCTYAAAGGGCTACTGCAGTCGTACATAGACAACCTGATACTTGCTCAGTTACTGTACATGATTTATGCTTTAAATCTGCAGTCAGTCTTTGAGGCCATGCACAAAATGGATGAGAATTGTTAGTAGGTTATATTTGTGATGGTTCACTGGTGCCTTGAGTTTGTAGACCTTGACCAAACAGTAATCCAATCTGAACATAGCCTATGTCTTTCTCCCATGAGAATAAAAGTAAACCAGGGGATCRTAGTCTGGGGTTGRMAGAGCCTTTGTTACAWCCCTGAGGCCCTCGTTTKTATWCTTTAATAATGACTGATTCTCGCAYGTCGTGTTTTTACAAAGGGGCAGCAAAGGTGTTTTTGTTGTTCGTCTTACAGCGTTCGACATGTCTGTCTCTTGGCTGCTGAAATTTACCCAAACTCTCTGAGGAAATAAAGAGTGGATTGTGTAAATCTGAGCAGCAGTGCTGTTCTGTGGGATGGGAAGCAGTGTTAAACTGTAGCCTTTGAAGAGGCATCTCCAGGGAAATAAATGCCAGGCCACCCGGGGAATAAAGAGGTTCTCGCAATCAAATGAGCTATCATTTGATACCTCTCCAGAAATTGTAGAGTTTATAATAGAGTGACACAACACTGGTGACTCATTTGGGCTTCTTCTTTTAAAAGTTTATTCTCTTTGTTCTAAAAGGAAGTTCATGCTCAGGATCTTGCACTGAAGCTGTTACTTGCAGTAGGCCTTCACCCCCGTCATTCGGGGCTACTTTGYGAAACTTAATTAAGTGCTGTGTTTTCTGTCTCAGTTAGGTTTACACACGTATGTTGCTGAGGGAGCCTCTCATTATTTCTCAGCTGTGTTTGAAAGCCTATCTGTAATATCAAGTGAGWATTGTTTGATCCCAGGGGACCTGGCTTCATTTCTTGGGGATAGAAGAAGGCTAAAGTAGGTAAATATCCAGGCTGCACATTGTCAGATCTGTATGTAGAGAAGCTTCATTATTCCCCTGACCCTCTGCCTCTCATAACATCACAAAGGCAACACATGGCACCRAGCCCAACAGCAAGCATTTCTTTAGGCTTGCCAAATTCAAGAAGTGTCGTAAACATTTTTATCATGGTTTCCTAAGAGGAACCTTGCACATGGTTTGTTTTGCGTTTTATGCATTTATAATTTTCCTTGTAAATTGGAGTTGATTATTATTGGCAMTTCTGTAGTCTAACTCAAACTGGGATGAAATGGAAATTGAGTAGCTCAATATTTGCTTTAATTAATTCATCACTAGCCAAGCGATGGTGCCAACTTTTACTCCTTTTCACTGGGCTCCAGCAAAACCCAAAGGAGTTCTGTGTGTCCTTTGAATCTGAAGCAAGCTTATGGTAGATGTGTGTGTGTGTGTGTGTGGGGGGGGGGTTATACAAATGTTTTAGATCTTTTTTTATGAATGCGACTCTAATGTAAGTGATCTTTGTTTTCCTATTTCCTGAAAATGAAAGAAAAAAGTTGGGTTCCCTCAAGGACATCAGATAACCTGCTTTAAGACCTCAATTCACATGAACAAAGCCTTACTGTAGCCTTGCTGTTCCAGTCTAGAACAGCCCTGCATAATATTTCACACTACAGTATCTATAGTTGAAGTCGGAAGTTTACATACACTTAGGTTGGAGCCATTAAAACTCATTTTTCAACCACAATTTCTTGTTAACAAACTGTAGTTTTTGCAAGTTGGTAGGACATCTACTTTGTGCGTGACACAAGTAATTTTTCGAACAATTGTTTACAGACAGATTATTTCACTTAGAATTCACTGTATCACAATTCTAGTGGGTCAGAAGTTTACATACACTAAGTTGACTGTGCCCTTAAACAGCTTGGAAAATTCCAGAAAATGATGTCATGGCTTTAGAAGCTTCTGATCATTTGAGTCAATTGGAGGTGTACCTGTGGATGTATTTCAAGGCCTGCATTCAAGTTCAGTGCCTCTTTGCTTGACATCATGGGAAAATCTAAAGAAATCAGCCAAGACCTCAGAAAAAAATTGTAGACCTCCACAAGTCTGGTTCATCCTTGGGAGCAATTTCCAAACTCCTGAAGGTACCACTTTCATATGTACAAACAATAGTACRCAAGTATACACACTATGGAACCACGCAGCCGTCATACCGCTCAGGAAGGAGACGCGTTCTGTCTCCTRGAGATTAACGTACTTTGGTGCGAAAAGTGCAAATCAATCCCAGAACAACAGCAAAGGACCTTGTGAAGATTCTGGAGAAACAGGTACAAAGGTATCTATATCCACAGTAAAACGAGTCCTATATCGACATAACCTGAAAGGCCGCTCAGCAAGGAAAAAGCCACTGCTCCAAAACTGCATAAAAAGCCAGACTACAGTTTGCAACTGCACATGGGAACAAAGATCGTACTTTTTGGAGAAATGTCTCCCTGTCTGTAACAAAAATGGCCAAAAGACCATCGTTATGTTTGGAGGATAAGGGGAGGCTTGCAAGCCGAAAAACACCATCCCAACCGTGAAGCACGGGGTGCAGCATCATGTTGTGGGGTGCTTTGCTGCAGGAGGGACTGGTGCACTTCACAAAATAGATGGCGTCATGAGGCAGGACAATTATTGGATGCATTGAAGCAACATATCAAGACATCAGTCAGGAAGTTAGAGCTTGGTCACAAATGGGTCTTCCAAATGGACAATGACCCCAAGCATACTTCCAAAGTTGTGGCAAAATGGCTTAAGGACAAAAAAGTCAAGGTATTGGAGTGGCCATCACAAAGCCCTGACCTCAATCCTATAGAAATGGGTGGGCAGAACTGAAAAAGCATGTGCGAGCAAGGAAGCCTACAAACCTGACTCAGGAACACCAGCTCTGTCAGGAGGAATGGGCCAAAATTCACCCAACTTACTGTGGGAAGCTTGTGGAAGGCTACCCGAAACATTTGACCCAAGTTAAACAATTAAAGGCAATGCTACCAAATACTAATTGAGTGTAGTAAACTTTGACCCACTGGGAATATGATGAAATAAATAAAAGCTGAAAATAATTCCTCTACTATTATTCTGACATTTCACATTCTTAAAATAAAGTGGTGATCCTAACTGACCTAAGGCAGGGAATTTTTACGAGGATTAAATGTCAGGAATTGTGAAAAACTGAGTTTAAATGTATGTGGYTAAGGTGTATGTAAACTTCTGACTTCAACTTTATGTCACAGTTTGTGATGTATTGGATACATTTTAAAAAGTCCCCAAATGTTCTACGGTCCAGAAGTCTCACAATGTCAGATCTGGATGTCTACTACAGTAGCCGACTTTCAAATGTCCTGACTCCTCTGTCCCATGACACCAAACCTTGATTTGAAGTACAGTAGAACTTTGACTTGCTCCAGTACATAACCAATCAAGACAATTGCTTTTGACTTCTTCTGACCGTTTAATTATGACGAGATCCTTGATCAGRAGCCTAATTTCCACATGGCTTCTAACAGATTACAGATCATGGTACAACAAGTGATGCTTATTGAAATGTATAGTGTAAGACAGTGTTCATAATCTTGAACCAAATGCCAGCTTATGGTATATAACCAGTATAYTTATCTATTGGTTGCTTGTACAGTACCATGAATCCCAGATTTACCTTGGTTGGTGTCTTTATAATGTGTCTTTAAAATAAAGTCACTTTTTGACAGTTCCCTAGATCCTATAATGTATTCTTTACACCTTAAGTTACATTATACTGTGCATTAGTCACGTCAAGCGCTGGGAGGGGATTATAAGTTCAGAGGCGGAGCACGGAGTTTGGACTTTAAAGGCAGCAGCATTGAGCAGCAGCAGTTCAAAGGCAGCAGCATTGAGCCATCGGTAGGATGTTCCCCTGGCGGGGTCAGGCATCCCGTTGCGCAATCTCTGTGTCGTCCAATAGAGAGTACTATTTTGTTTCCCAGGCAGATTTAACATGATTACCCTGGCCTGAAAGGAAGATGCAGACCCAGTACTGCCTGCAGCTGTTGATAGGAGCTGTGRCACATTTCTCCCCACCATGTTGTCACACTCCCCCACATCATAGGGACCGCTCCACTTCCTGGGGCTGCTGGATCCAATGCAGTGAAGTCCTCCACATGAACTTGTGCTGAATGTGCATCACTTTAATTTCACRTAGGCAAAGGCTAGAACCTATAATAGAATGGTTTTGAATATGCTCTAGATGTTTGTGAATTGATCTGATCCATAGGTGACTTATTTGCTAGTAATTTATGTAAATTCTGTACACCATTGTACTTATTTGATTAGAAAAAGGATAGGATTACAACAACAAAAAATCCCAACAAGAAACAAACAAAAACAAATCTAGATCTTTGTTAAAAGTGTCAATTTGTCTGGTATGGTTGTACATCCCAAAGGCCCAGGATACGCTTGTTATTTGTTGATCAATGTCAAGTTCCATTGTCTGGCATGCAGGGTCAAAGGTTCTACACTGCTCTGACAAATGGCAAGCATTACTAGTGGACGGTTGCCGGGTGCTGTCCACTGTAGACAGACAGAACGARAGTAAGAAAATAGCTTGTTTTTCTCCCACTCCGCAGCTGGGATACTGCACCTGAATGCACAGGGACAACAGAGGAAGAAGCTCGAGACAAGTTCAACTTTACGACTTCACTAGAGCCGCCAAGTGGAGAGGAGACTAAAGAGGAACACTGTGTAATGTTCTAGAATATTTGGAGGAAAATGGACTGGAAGTCATCCTAGACTGAGGCCCTGAGGTTTTGAGCCTGAGGTTTGGGTTGTGCTGCTTAATGCGTGGGTGTGAGTCCAAGCGGGCGCCATTCTCAGGTAACTGTTATTTGAACTGCCACTTACCTGTCAGACTGGCATCATCAGAGAGAGATGTAGAACATGGAGTTTTTCCATCTCTGTTTACTCTGTTGAAAAGAGAGAAACCAGCAAAAGAGGGGGAAATGCTAAATGTATGGAAAAAGACACAGCTATAAAGGACTAAATGTCAGGAAAGCCTATATATCATTAGTCTATGTGAAACCTGCTCCTTGCCATCTGCTCTCCCATATGGACAGACAGGTGAGAGAGCATATTGGAGCATCGCTCATAAAGGCCCAGTGCAGTCAAAAATGTGATTTGCCTGTGTTTTATATAAAGTATGAGGTTGGATTTATACTGTGAAATTGGGAAAATGATGGCTTTTTTAGTGTAAGACTTGTTTGAAAAGACTGCCTAAAATTTCAGCCAGTTTTGGTGTGATGGAGGTTTTGCCTACCTGGTGACAACACCAGGTGATAAATTAGTTAATAGACCAATAAGAAAGAGAGTTTCAAACCTGTTTTCCCCTYCCCACTCAGACCACTCCTAGACAGTCCTAGCTAAATTCTTGCTGGAGAAATTGCTATTTGCTTTTTGACCATTTTAATTATTGTTACCCAGAAATTATTATGATTTTGAGATAAAAAGGGCTGCATTGGACCTTTAAACCCCAGATTCCTGACCTTCTTCTCTATAGTCATCACAGGAGGTTGGTAGCACCTTTAATTGGGAAGGATGGGCTCGTGGTAATGACTGGGGAGGAATGAGTGGAATGGTAACAAATACATCAAACACATAGTTTCCATATGTTTGATGTCATTCCATTCACTCCCTTCCAGGCATTATTATGAGCCGTCCTCCCCTCAGCAGCCTCCTGTGATAGTCATGTTACTACACCTGAATGCAATGCCTGCATTCTTGGTCTCTGCTTTTAGACACTCCAGGGTCATACAATTGGTTATTGTTTATCACTGGAATAATCAGGTTTGCATGACAAAAAAACCTCATGACCAACAAAAGCAATAAAATAATCACTATTTGTGCGATTACAGATAAGCCTACGCACAGAGCCCCAGGGTTTTGTCTCAAAAGACTCCATATGAGTCTGGTGTGTGCGTTTGTGCGTGCACATGCAGGTGTCTGCACGTGCACTACTGTCTACTGTCCATTCATGTTCCAGGTCATCTTTTTTTCTGTTATCTGTTCATCCCACCAACTTAAAACACCTGGTTCCTTGTTGTGGTTGATGCCTGGTGGTAGGAGGTGATGTTACAGAATCATGAAATTATAGTACTTCCTGCCCCAACCCCTGGCCCATTATAAGGCTACTGATGAGTGTAAAACACATAGGTACAGTGAATGATGCAAATTGAGACGTTAAAGTATCTCTCGTTGCTATTTGATTAAAGCCCCTAATAAACCGTTGCCAGCATTCACTTGAAAAGAAAGGTGTCCAAAAGGGGAGTCCGTTTTAACTTTACATAAACCGTGTTGCAGCTGTTTGCAAATGAGCACATTACTAAATAAAGCATGCCTTTCCTTGTTTAAAAAAAAAACTATCTGTGAGTTTGTCTAATCGAAAATGTTTTTCAACACCAAAATCTTAGACTATTTTGAGCGGATATGAATTGCTAGTATTACCAGGGTCGCCACCAGGTTGTGGCCTGCTGCATAGGAATACTACAGTCTAATGAAGAGCACTAATCGTCTGCACATTGGTCCCTATCCGCATCTCCTCCAGGCACTCCAGCTAATGGCACTGAAGGGTTTTGTTTATTATACAGACGGTGCTTTTAGGGACCATTTTGTAAGAGGCGTGCTGCTCTTCGCATTGGGTTGTAAAAAGTGTAAATGGGAGACTAATTAAATAAAGGCCAAACTTGTCCCTGACACGGGTGGTAAGAGAGAGAGAGAGTGTGTGTGTGGTGTGTGTGTGTTGTGGTGTGTGTTGTGGTGTGTGTGTGTGGTGGTGTGTTGTGTGTTGTGTGTGTGTGTGTTGTGTGTGTGTGTGTGTGTGTGTGTGTGTGTGTGTGTGTGTGTGTGTGTGTGTGTGTATCCTGTTAGAATAGCCTGGCTGGATCCTCTCCT